>NW_020664436.1:22866080-22976337 GCF_002925995.2 Terrapene triunguis
CATATCTCCTGCATCATGGCATGACCTATACTGAAATGTCTTCCAGGAGAGGACCCTGGGCTGCATTCTCCACTGTTTTGCACCTCAGGTAGTCACATTTATACCTGTTCAAAGTGAGTACTAAATATATATTTTATTATTATTTATCATTTTTATTATAGTAGCACCTCACTGAGATCGAGGCCGTATTGGCAAGGTCTATACGCACACATCACAAGAGGAAGTCCCTGCCCTGAACAGCTTGCAATCTAAATTGACAATACAGACAAAAATTTGGAGGGGAAACTGAAGCACAAAGAGATGAAGTGACTTGCCCAATGAAACACAGAAAGTCAGTGCCAGAGCCGAGAATAGAACCCAGGTCTCATGAGTCACAGTCCAGTGCCCTGTCATTTTAGATTAAAAGACATTTATTTCAGATTATGGAAAACAACAAAGAACACAAATATGGAGTCTCCATACAAGAGAAATCCCTGGCTCGCTGTAACATTCTGCTTCTGAGCTGAAACATAAAATGGCAACCGCCTCAAATCTGAACAAATTTACACATAAAAGAGAAGAAGGATGGTCCAACAGTTGGGGCCCTAGCTCGAGACTTGGGTTCAGTCCCCTCCCCTGCCACTGACTTCCTGTGTGATTTTGGGCAAGTTATTTAGGCCCAGATCCTCAAAAGTATTTAGGCTCCTAACTAAAATCAGATCCTCAAAGGTGTTCCGAGCTTGTCTGCCCTACGGGGGGTAGCTCAGTGGTTTGAGCATTGGCCTGCTAAACCCAGGATTATGAGTTCAGTACTTGAGGGGGACATTTAGTGATCTGGGGCAAAAATCTGTCTGGGGATTGGTCCTACTTTGAGCAGGGGCTTGGACTAAATGACCTCCTGAGGTCCTTCCCAACCCTGATATTCTATTATCAGAGGGGTAGCCGTGTTAGTCTGGATCTGTAAAAAGCAACAGAGAGTCCTGTGGCACCTTTAAGACTAACAGATGTATTGGAGCATAAGCTTTTGTGGGTGAATGCCCACTTCGTCGACACTTGTTACAGAGATGGAAGGGGGTTTTCTGACAATGTAGTTAATCCATCCTTGAGAGGTGGTAGCTAAGACAATGGAATTTTTCTAGTTGAGTCTATACCGTGTGTGATGCTCTGTACCTCAGGGGGACACCCAGCACCCCCATGTTCATCCTTGTAAAATTATTGTCTGGTATTCGATGCAAAGTTTGTCATGTCAGATGTCTTCAGAAGGCTCATGATGCACTGAGCATTGTTGTTACAGTAATGTTATAGGTTATAATTATAGTTACGTATCAGAGGGGTAGCCGTGTTAGTCTGGATCTGTAAAAAGCAACAGAGAGTCCTGTGGCACCTTTAAGACTAACAGATGTATTGGTGCATAAGCTTTCATGGGTGAATGCCCACTTCGTCGGATGCATCCAATACATCTGTTAGTCTTAAAGGTGCCACAGGACTCTCTGTCAATTATAGTTATGAGGCTGAAAATGTATCCTCATGGCTTAAAATAAGCCCAGGCAAAAGCTCTCCAAGAGCTGAGAGGCAGTTCACACCTCATCAGGGCATGTATGGGACAATCCCAGCCCAACCTCACAGGAACAAAGGGCACTGGCCTAGACAGCAATAAAAGGAATCTGTTGGACTCTTGAGAGATTCACCCGCCTTCCTTTGGTCAGTTTGGAACTGCAATGAGGTAATGCTCACCTAACTCTAAAGTGTGGGGGGGAGGGGGCAAAGCCAAGAGGGAAGAAAGAACATGATAAAAGGGAGAGACGTTTGCCATGCTCTTCCTCTCTCTTCCACCTACATCTACAGATACCACCACACCAAGCAACTGAAACACTGATCAAAGGGGAGAGCCTGGCTGAAGAACAACCAGTCAGCCTGTGGTGAGAAGCATCTAAGTTTGTAAGGGCATTGAAAGTGTTAAGATCAGCTTAGAATGAATTTTGCTTTTATTTCATTTGACCAAATCCAATTTGTTATGCTTTGACTTATAATCATTTAAAGTTTATCTTTGTAGTTAATAAATCTGTTTGTTTATTCTACCGGAAGCAGTGTGTTTGGTTTGAAGTGTGTCAGACTTCCCTTGGGATAACAAGCCTGGTATATATCAATTTCTTTGTTAAATTGATGAACTCATATAAGCTTGCAGCATCCAGTGGGCATAATTGGACACTGCAAGACGGAGGTTCCTAGGGTTGTGTCTGGGACTGGAGATATTGCCTAGTGTCATTTGGTTGCAAGTAGCTGGGAGCAGTTTACATGCCAGAGGCTGTGCGTGAACAGCCCAGGAGTGGGTATTCTCACAGCAGAGCGGGGTAAGGCTGGCTCCCAGAGTCAAGGATTGGAGTGACCTAACAGATCACTGGTCTGGATAACACCAGAGGGAACGTCACACCAGGGTTTAGGTCAGCTTAACTCATCTCTCAGAGATGTGAATTTTTCACTCCCCTGAGAGACTTAGCTAGATCAGCCTAAGTTTCAGGTGCAGACCAGGCCTAAGGCTCCTAAGTTCCACTGATTTTAGTGGACGTTAGAAGCCTAAATAGTTTTGCAAATCAGGACCTTTGAGCCTCAGTCCCCCATCTGTAGAATGGGGGTAATAGATCTTTCCCTCCCTCACAGGAGTGTTGTGAGGGTAAATACATTAAACATAAGAACATAAAAATGGCCATACCAGGTCAGACTAATGGTCCATCTAGCCCAATACCGTGTGTTCCAACATTCGCTGATGCCTGATGCCTCAGAGGGACTGAATAAAACAGGACAATTCTCTAGTGATCCATGCCCTGTCATCCAGACCCAGCTTCTGGCAATCAGAGGCTAGGGACACCCAGAGCATGGGGTTGCATACCCTGACGACATGTGCTAATAGCCATTGATGGACCTGTCCTCCATGAACTTAACTAATTCTTTTTTTATCCCAGTTATAGTTTTGGCCTTCACAACATTGCCTGGCAACAAGTTCCACAGGCTGACTGTGCGTTGTGTGAAGAAGTACTTCCTTCTGTTACTTTTAAACCTACTATTAATTTATTTAAACCTATTAATTTCATTGGGTGACCCCTAGTCCTTGTGTTATGTGGCAGGGTAAATAACACTTCCTTATTCACTTTCTCCACATCAGTCATGACTGTATAGACCTCTAGCATATCCCGCTTCAGTCATCTTTTTTTCTAATCTGAACAGTCCTCATTTTTTTAATCTCCTCTAATATGGAAGCTGTTCCGTACTCCTAATAATTTTTGTTGCCCTTCTCTATACCTTTTCCATTTCTAATATATCTTTTTTGAGATGGGATGACCAGAACTGTGCAAAGTATTCTAGGTGTGGGAATACCATGCATTTATATAATGGCATTATGATATTTTCTGTCTGATTATTTATCCCCTTCCTATTGCTTCCTAGCATTCTGTTAGCTATTTTGGCTGCTGCTATTCACTATAAGCTGATGTTTTCAAAAAGCAATCCATCATGACTCCAAGATCTCTTTCCTGAATGGTAACAGCATATTTAGAATCATTTTGTATCTATAGTTGGGATTATGTTTTCCAATATGCATTACTGTGCATTTATCAACAATGAGTTTAATCTGCAATTTTGTTGCCCAATCACCCAGTTTTGTGAGATCCCTTTAGATTGCTTCACAGTCAGCTTTGTACTTAACTATCTCGAGTAATTTTATACCATCTGCAAATTTTGCTACCTCACTGTTCACCGCCTTTTCCAAATCATTTATGAATATATTGTACAGCAGAGGTCCCAGTACAGATCCTTGGGGGACACTACTATTTACCTCTCTCCATTGTGAAAGTTGATCATTTATTCCTACCCTTTTTTTCCAATCTTTTAAACAGTTACTGATCCTTGAGAGGACCTTTCCTCTTATCCCATGAATGCTCTAGTTTGCTTAAGAGCTTTTGGTGTGGGAACTTGTCAAAGGCTTTCTGAAAGTCTAAATACACTATATCAACTGGCACCTTATAGATTAACAGATGTATTGGAGCATAAGCTTTCGTGGGTGAATACCCACTTTGTCAGATGCATGTAATGGAAATTTCCAGAGGTAGGTATAAATATGCAGGCAAGAATCAGTCTAGAGATAACGAGGTTAATTCAATCAGGGAGGATGAGGCCCTCTTCTAGCAGTTGATTCTAGCAGTTGATTCAAAGTTCACTTGCAAATTTGACACCATCAGCTCAGGATTAAACAGACTGTGAATGGCTAGCCACCTACAAAAGCAGTTTCTCCTTCCTTGGTGTTCACACCTCAACTGCTAGAAGAGGGCCTCATCCTCCCTGATTGAACTAACCTCATTATCTCTAGACTGATTCTTGCCTGCATATTTATACCTACCTCTGGAAATTTCCATTACATGCATCTGACGAAGTGGGTATTCACCCACGAAAGCTTATGCTCCAATACATCTGTTAGTCTATAAGGTGCCACAGGACTCTTTGTTGCTTTTTACAGATCCAGACTAACACGGCTATCCCTCTGATATATATCAACTGGATCGCCCTTAGCCACATGCTTGTTGACTCCCTCAGAGAATTCTGATAGATAGGTGAGGCATGATTTCCCTTTACATAAGCCGTGTTGACTCTTTCCAGCATATCGTGTTTATATGTTAATTCTGTTCTTTACTATAGTTTCAACCGATTTGTGTGGTCCTGAAGTTAGGCTTACCAGCCTGTAATTGCCAGGATCACCTCTTGAGCCTTTTTTAAAAATTGGCGTCACATTAGCTATCTGCCAGTCATCTGGAACAGAGGCTGATTTAAGCAACGGGTTACATACAGTTAGTAGTTCTGTAATTTTACTTTTGAGTTCCTTCAATTTTTGGGTAAATAACTTCTGGTCTTGGTGACTTATTATTATCTAATTTATCAATTTGTTCCAAAGTCCCTTCTACTGACACCTCCTCTGGCACAATTCCTCAGATTTGTCACCTAAAAAGAATGGCTTAGATGTGGGAATCTCTCTCACATCCTCTGCAGTTAGGACTAATGCAAAGAATTCATTTAGCTTCTCCGTAATGTCCTTGTTTTCTTTAAGTGCTCGGTTAGCACCTTGATCATGCAGTGATCCCACTGATTGTTTGACAGGCTCCTGCTTCTGATGTATTTAGAAAGAATGTTGCTGTTAGTTTTTGTGTCTTTTGCTAGTTGCTCTTCAAATTCTTTTTTGGCCTGCCTAGTTATACTTTTACACTTGATTTGCCAGACTGTATGCTCCTTTCTAGTTTTCTCAGTATGATTTGTCTTCCAATTTTTAAAGGATGTCTTTTTGCCTCTAGCTGACTCTTGTACTCTGTTGTTTAGACACGGTGGCATTTTTTGGTCTTCTTACTGTTCTTTATTATTTGGGGTATACATTTAGTTTGAGCCTCTATTATGGTGTTTTTAAATAGTTTCCATGCAGTTTGCAAGCATTTCATTCTTGGAACTGTTCCTTTTTGTTTCCATTTAATTAGCTTCTTCATTTTTGTGTAGTTACCCTTTTTGAAGTTAAATGCTAATGTGGTGGGTTTCTTTGATATCCCACCCCCCAATCAGGGTGTTAAATTTAATTGCATTACGGTTGCTGTCTCTGAGCAGTTCAGCTATATTCACCTCTTGGACCAGATCATGTGCTCCACTTGGATGAAATCAAAAATTGCCTCTTCCTTTGTGGGTAAAGGTTGCCAGGTGCTCAGATATTACAGTAAATGGGGCCAAATATAATAGGCTAGGGAAGGCTTAGCCTTCCCTGGTGCTGCTGCGACCTGCTGCCGGACAGCTGGGCCGCAATGGCCCCAGCCCTTCCCCGAGACCCCCATCGCCTCCTCCACTCCACACACACACACACACACACACACACACACACACACACCCAAGGTCCCCGCTGCTTGCGGTGTCCCTCCTCATTGGGACGGGGAAGTGAGGACTGAGGTGGAGAGCCAGCGGCTGGCAGACTGAGGAGGCTCAGCTGGGCGCTGGGGCTAGCGGGGGGAGGAGGGGACAGCAGCTCAGCCCGGCGCTCAGGGGGGCTGGCAGCTCAGTCTGGTGCTCGGGGGATGGGGTGGTGGGTCAGGTGAGGGGGCTGGTGGCGGCAGCTCTGCCCAATGTGGCAGGGGTAGGCAGGCCAGGGCTCCTCCAGTCGGGGGGGAGGGGGCTCAGGGCTTTTGCTTTTATGGGGGGGGTTGGGGGTGGCGGGCCTTGGGCAGAAGGGGCGGGGCTGGCAGGCTAGTTTCCCCAAAGCGGGGGTTCACCTGCCGCCTATGGCTCCATATCTCAAAGACTGGAGTGAACACGGCAAAGTGACTTTCCAGAAAGTTGTTCTTCCTTTCTTGTCAAGTTCTTAATTCTTTCAGTTTGTTTGATTGGGTTATTTTTGTTCTACTGAGGCCTTTATAAGCGTAGATGGCAGGACTGAGCTCTTGCTGCAATTAAAATGCTGGTACTTGGCTCCAGTGAGCTCTGGTCTGTTATGAAGTCTCCACCATTGATTTTGTAAATTGTTGACTAATGAACCATCAATTCATCACAGCACTTATACTCCCCTACTGCTGTTGTAGGATATTGTGTTGCTGCATTTGGTGGCATAGGACTGATGCTGCTACTACTGGCCTTGCTATTGTTAAGGGTTTTTAAGAAGTAAAATAATCAAAAATTCAATATAGTTCAACTTTGTGGCATGTAGATTTCTCCTACTGAAGGACTTTCTCATTTTAAAAAGTCAATTTCAGTTACACTTGCTGTTCAAAATCATGGCTCCTGAGTGGAGCTAGAGGGGGAAGAAGACTTGACATTTTGCTTTAAAACAATGGGGACTGAAGACTGGCCCAATGTATTTGGCACAGGGGCAGGGCATCAGCAGTGCTAGACAAAGACAAGGAAAGGTAATAGAAACAGCAAGAAATGTTTTTAGCAGCAATAGCAGTAGCAGCAATATGCTTTTCTTTCTCTTTATCAGATGCTGGTAATAAGGTTTTAAAAATTCAAGTCTGAGATTAATGTGGCAGATTTATTATTTCATAGGTAATTTGTAATTGTTACAGAATGTCCTGTATCACATTGATTCAACACAATGCAGAATGAACAGGGAAGAGTATAAAACCAGCACCAGAATGAAAACTGCCTTTAAGGTTGGACATTAATGTTTGAGCAATTGGGAACAACAACAAAAAATAACTCAACCAAAATGAAAAAGCATTTCTGGCAGTTTTCATATCATTCTTAGGAAGACATTTTGGTGTTTGCTTTTGATGGTGAAAACTATTAAAGGCATCAATAATGAAGAAAAGAGACCATACAGTGTCATAGAAAGTACATTTATTTTTAAAAGTACTTAGAAAAATGTTTATAATGTATCTACAGTGAAAGCAGGAGAGAGAGACAGAGAGACAGAGAGATGTCCAGAATGTTAGGTTCCCTAGAGATGGAGATAGCTGAAACACCACTATAAATACAATCTTTTAAAATGTATTCCCTAGACATCTGACCTCCTAAAAACCAAAATAATCGCTTCCAATATTAGCACAACTCAAATAGGGCAGAGAGAATAGTTTAACTAATGAAGGCCAGGTCCATGGAAAAATGGTATGTATTTTCCAAATAGCAATAAACTTTTTCTATGCAGTCCGGTCAGTGGCGCAGTGGGGCTAAGGCAGGCTCCCTGCCTGCTGTGGCTCCGCACTGCTCCCAGAAACAGCGGCATGTCCCCCCTCCGGCTCCTACGCATTGGGGCAGCCAGGGGGCTCTCCACGCTGCCACCACCCAAAGCGCCAGCTCTGCAGCTCCCATTGGCTGGGAACTGTGGCCAATGGGAGCTGCGGCGGCGGTGCCTGCAGACAGGGCAGCACACAGAGCCACCTGGCTGTGCCTCCGCATAGGAGCTGGAGGGAGGACATGCTGCTGCTTCCAGGAGCTGCTTGAGGTAAGCGTTGCCCAGATCCTGCACCCTTGACCCCCTCCTGTGCCCCACCCCTCTGCCCCAGCCCTGATCCCTCTCCTGCCCTCCAAACTCCTTGATCCCAGCCCGGAGCCCCCTCCTGCACCCCAAACCCCTCAGCCCCACCCCATCCAGAGCCCTCATCCCCCCCAACCCTCTGCTCCAGCCCTGATCCCTCTCCCACCCTCCAAACCCCTCAGTCTCAGCCTACGGTACCCTCCTGCATCCCAAACTCCTCATCCTCAGCCCCACCCCAGAGTCTGCACCTCAATCCAGAGCCCTCACACACACACCCTCCACCCCAACCTCCTGCCCCAGTCTGGAGCCCCCTCCTGCACTTTGAACCCTGGAGCCCCCACCTGCACCCCAAATCCCTCAGCCCCAGCCCCACACCAAAGCCAGCACCCCGAGCTGGAGCCCTCACCCCCCCACACACACCCCAACTCTCTGGCCCAGCTTGGAGCCCCATCCCAGACCCTGAACCGCTCATTTCTGGCCCCACCCCAGAACCCACAACCCCAGTTGGAACCCTCACCCCCTCCTGCACCCCAACCCCTTGCCTCAGCCCGGAGCCCTCTCCCATACTCCAAACCCCTCAGCTCCACCCCCTATCTTGGAGCCCCCTCCTGCATCCCAAACCCCTCATCCCTGGCCCATCCCAGAGCCTGCACCCCCAGTTGGAGCCCTCACCCCCTCCTGCACCCCAACCCCCTGAGCCAGTCCAGTGAGGCCCTGCTCCCTGGCCAGGCCAGAAGTCGGAGCCAGGCAGTTACAAGAGTCACCCACGGATCCTGGGCCACTGTGGGGAGCCACGGACCCGCCACCTGCCCTGGGCAGCGCACCCCAGGGGGTGGGATCATGGCCAGGGGCTGCTCTTGGGCTCCCCAGCCACCCACCCCGGGCAGGTGGAAGGTCCAGAGCTCCCCACAAGGGCCCAGGCTCCCTGGGTGGCTCTTACCATGGCCCAGCTCTGGTTTCCGGCCTGATTGGAGTTGAGGCCTGGGGGAAAAGGCGGGGCAGGGATGGGGCTACAGAGAGGGGCGGGGCTTCTGCATGTGTCCCACTTTTGCCTTTTAAAAAGGTGGTAACCCTAGAACCAAGTGCTGGCTGCCTATTTTGAGGCCTGTGTCTTGGCCTTCCATAGAGGTTGGGAGGGACCCTGGCTCAACCCCTGCTTCAACTGTGGAGAGACCAGGAGAGACCCTGGTAGAGAAAGCACTGAAGTGTTTGTCTTGGGGAATGCAGATGATTGAGCACCCATTTACCAATAGATGTGAAAGTTGCATTGGAGAGCCCTGAAGGACTGCTTTGTGTTTGTACTCCATTTTTTATTTGCTCTTCAAGAGGACTTTATGGTTTGGTTAGAGGGCTCATTTACTCTATCAGAAGGGAAACTAACTTACCTTACTATAAGAGGGAGACTGCAGACCAGAGGCGAAAACGAGTCAAGGTCTGGAGAGGAAACAGGCATGATCACACCCACATGCCTGAAAGGTAAGAACCTGTTACACTCACCCAGTAAGAAGTCCTGCATGGACATGCAAAGGGATGAAAGTAAGGGCAAAAAGATCTTTAGCCCTCATTATTATGCCTCTTGCCACACAGAGCCAGTCACAATCCATCTGTCTGTCTAATGATGTGTCTGGTAATAGCTAGAGATCTGCTTCAGATAAGATCACAAAAGTTCAGATGCTTACCTGCGGTATCAGGACCACATAGGTCTGCAAAAACTAGAGGGAGATTTCACAAGAACAGGATTTCCTCGCAGAACACAAAAAGGAGAAATAAAAAAGCTTCCCTTAACTTCTTTAAACACCAAAATGTTTGGTTGACTTCAAGTTTTAGTCGATGGTATGGGACACCTCTTTGCTTTCCCAAACGTGTTTAGCCATCCCCAGTTCTGACTGGCAGTGGTGCTCTGTCACAATGGCACAAGCTCTTAGCCTCATCACAAAATCAAACACAAAAGACTATTGATAGCAAGAAACAGCGTCCTAATACCTCCCAAATAATATTTTGTGGAACATTCTCCCTGCATCAGTTTGGCTATTATTACTGTAATGCATGTCTCAGATGCAACTACACTTGTATGAATTTTTAGTTGAAAAGCTAAAAAATACTGCCACAGAAAATATGTATGACAGAAGAAGAAAATTCAGTTGGGTTCCCCTCACAAAGTTTTCTCTGAATTCTTCCAGTAGTGGTTACTGTAGAAGTAGTAAACGTTCAGCCCTCAAAACCGGCAGATCTAAAATCTACATACCGGTAGATATTGGGGATCTGCCAGAGGAACAAGGCTATGTACCAGGAGTGGCCAAACTTACTGACCCTCCGAGCCGCATACGACAATCTTTGGAAATTTGAGAAACGATGATAATACATATAATTTGACACGATATAAATGTTCAACAAATCAAGACTTCTTAAATGATGCCTCACAAGGCATACTTTGTACAAAACACATCAGAATCATATCACAGTGGTGAATATGGGAGTTCCAAGGTGCTGTTTTGAGGGACAGAATGTCACAAATACCTCTTAGGATTCCAGTCCAAGATGGAGGCACAAAAAACAAGGAAGACAGGCACAGGTCAGACTTACAACCAAACTGGTGCTCACACCACAAACAGAGGTTGTAGTTTGATTTAGACACATACAGACATTCGCTACATTTTCACAAAGGGCTATAACCTTTAATCATCAGGATTTATGAAGAACATTTACCGGGGCAGGTATGTTATCCCGAAATGTTGACTGCAAATTTTCTTTCACCCATATCTATAGCAGCTGGTGCTGGCCATGTTGGTAACAGGATACTGAACTAGAGGGATCTAGGATCTGACCCAGTATAGTAATTCCTATTTTCCTCTGTACCTCAGCGTGACCCTCAGGCAGTTTTAAATCTCAAATAAACTTCTTGCAGAGTGGGAGGGGGCGTGGGGAATAATGTTCATCCCATCCAGCCCTACCGTGCTCGTCCTCAAACCTATGATACTCCCTCCATGGGGTCCTGGACATGAGAGATAATGCTTTGGAGGCAACCAGCTGCTCTTCTGTGTGCAGGGAGATCTGCACAAAGGGGTTTGCCTCCATGCATGGATCTTGGGGGATGATCACCCCTTAGATTCAAATGTATCCATAAACATTCAAAAAGATGTATCTTATTATTTGAAAGACTAAACAGAGAACAGTTTGAGAGCAAAGATAGAGATAGAGGTGATAGCCTTGGCCTAAAGGTAGGGTGTAGATGGAGAGACTAGGATACCAACTCAGAGCAATGGTGGAGGTAAAAGAGTGGGTTACCATGGTTTCATGTGAAAATGCAGAAGGAGGGAGGGTCATATAAAGTATTATAGATCCTGATCCCACTTCACAGTTGGAGGTCCTTAGTCTAGAACCAAGCCTACAAAACAAGTAAGCATTCCAATATTGAAATGGTTCATTATTTCTCTGAAGCTAATTTCCTTAAAATAGGAGATATAAGCCATAAGATGTAAAATGACACCTTTGCATCACAGTTATGGGTGGTTGGTGTCACACCCTGTATTCTTTTTTTACATTGCACCTGTAAGCATACTGATGTTGCATCATATTGCAAGTCATGTCTGATTGTTTAATTACGCTGGTTACCACTGGCATGAATGAATACACACCCATCACAAGTCATTCAGTTTCTGCCAAGATCTTGTGAAAAGACATATTACTTCAAGATACTTATAATGACGGTTTGTGGGAAAGTTTGCAGGAACTCATGAGAATCCCATTAAAGCTGACTGCAAGACTTGTAAGTCTTTGTAACTGCCCACAGACTTTCTCACTGGAGCCTGCAACAGTAGTACTCTTCCAGCAGATAACTCACAATCTTGATGCCTAACATTGATATGAATCAGTGATGTTTCATTGTCTCCAGCCATAGCAGAATGAAGGTCATCAATGTATGATCAGTGGTGAGCTGGAGCCGGTTCGCACCGGTTTGCAAGAACCGGTTGTTAAATTTAGAAGCCGGTGTAGAACCAGTTGTAAAGGGGCCAGTGGGTGAGCAAACTCCGGTCCGCGGGCCACATCCGGCCCGTGGGACCGTCCTGAGCTCCCAGCTGGGGAGGATCCCCCGGCCCCTCTCCCGCTTTCCCCCCCTCTCGCAGAGCCCCAGCGCTCTGGGCAGCTCTGCAGCTCCTGCTGTTTTGAGCAGCATGGTAAGGGGGCCGGGGCTGGGAGGCGGGGTTGGATAAGGGGCAGGGAATGGTTGGAGGGGGCGGAGGTTCTGGGGGGGCGGTCAGGGGACAGCGAATGGGGGAGGTTGGGTAGGTGTGGGAGTTCTGGGTGTCTGTCGGGGTGGTGGTGGATGGGGTCGGGGCAGTCAGGGGACAGGGAGCGGGGCGAGTTGGATGGGGGTGGGGTCCTGAGGGGCAGTTAGGGTGGGGGATCTCAGGAGGGGGTGGTCAGGGGACAAGGATCGGGGGGGTTGATGGGTTGCGGGTTCTGAGAGGGGCAGTCGGGGGCAGGAAGTGGGTTGGGGTCGGATGGGTGGGTGGGTGGGTGGGGGAGACAGGCATGTGGGGCTTGTACTCACCGCGTGGTTCCCTACCGGGTCTTCAGCGGCACTTTGGCGGCGGGGGGGGTCTTCACTCGCTCCGGGTGAAGGACCCACCGACGAAATGCCACCGAAAACCCGGAGCGAGTGAAGGCCCCCCCCCGCCGCCGAAGTGCTGCTGAGGACCCGGTAGGGAACCGGTTATTCGGATTTTGGGAGCTCATCACTGCATATGATCAATGCACAACTTCTTCTATACACATAGAAATATAACTTTTATGGCATCTAACGGTATAGAGATTTATAAATCAGAGTCTTAAAATCGCTAGATTACTTGGTACCAATAAGTTCATTCTACTACATCATCGGGTATTCTGTGTAAGCCATATATTTAGTAGATGAACTACATTATGGAGATTTCAGAATAATATTCCTCATTCACTGCCACAAAGGACAGTAGTTAAACCTTGTAGCTTGAGTAACTGGTGATAGCTGCAATGTTTGGAAAGCCAATGAATGAGAAGTGAAGTGTGGGAGGTGGTCACTTAATTTGCACATTTCCCACCTGCTATCTAGATCTACAGCTTGGGAGCACCAAGCTAGAATGTTTTCTTCCTTTGCACTTTCTGGTAGGCTCACCTTTCCTCTGAACGTGACCAGCCAGTTGCAGATCCAGGATCCATGGCTTTGGATGCTTTCTGCCAGTTCAGACCTTTAGATTCTTTTCCCTCAATTCCTCCCAATCCTGATCACAAACTTTAGTTGCAAGGCACTACATCATTTATATTTTTCTCTTCTTCTTTCTTTTACTCTTGCCATCACAAGATAATGTCCCAGAACATATTTTTGGGGAGATAATCTTATGGAGTGAGAATGAAGTATTTTATCATAGTCTAAGAGCTGGTCTACATGGGGGTTTAAAACCAGATCAAATCAAGTTAATCGGGTTTGAAAACACTTGTGTATACACAACGCAACCCATCAGTGCACACTAACTCCACATTTAGCAGGAACCCTAGAATCCTCTTGCAAAATGGACCAAATTTGCTTTGAAATGAATTAGTTCAGTCTTTTGTTCAAGTGCCAACAATTGCTGGCATCACTTTTTGCATGCTTCCAACAGCTATCCCACAGTGCTTTGCAAGTTGACTGTTACTGACCTGTCTGTTTACTTGTGTGCCCCCTCTGCCCTGGTTTCCAGGATGACCCTTCCCTCTTAAAAAGGTGGCACAGATTTTGCCCATTTGCTCCTGGATCCCAGTGTATCATTGTTCTTGTGATACAACCACAATAGAACTCCAGAAGCCCCACAACATGCCTAATGCAGCTGCTTGGAGCTGTGCTGAGACCATGGAGCTCAGCGCCATCTGGGGAGAAGCGTCACTCAGGAAGCTCTTCTGGTCAGCCACAAGAATAAGGAACTTTTTGGGGACATTGCAAAGCAGATGTCTGCGAGGGGTCATGACTGGGATGTCAGCCAGTGCCTGATAAAGAGCAAGCAGCTCGGGAGAAAGGACATTGAAACAATCTGGCAGGAGACATGTGACCTATCTATTTTCTGATGAAGTGGAGAGGATTCTATTGTATGGCTCATCCCAGGCACTGTTCAGAGCCTGCCATCTGCTCTCTGCCCCTGCACCAAGGGCAACTGGTAAGATCCATCAAAGGAGGAACAGAAGAATGCCAGAGAGGAGCTGGCCCTTGAGAGCCAGGATCTTTTAGTGACTCAGGACCCTGATGACAATCAACTAGAAAGCCAGCTCCAGTCCTGCCCTGCTATATGGACCCCCATTCCTGCCCTGCATTGGCTGAGCTGCATGGTACCCAGCAGGTTGGCTAGAGAAGGGCCACCCTCGGCAGGATCCTTCCCTGTGGGTGGTTCTGTCCCCTTCCCCTTTCTCTCTCTGAGTCATCCTCTCTTCAGTGGGGGCTACTCAATCTGTCAGGAACTGGGCCATGGGTGATCTTGCCTAATGGTCAAGGCTGGAGGCTGGCCTAGTGGTTGGTGGAGAGGTCACCAGGCCTAGTGGCCAGAGCCCGAATCAGGAGCCAAATACCAAGTCCAGGGAGCAAGCCAGAGCCGAGAGCCAGGAATCAGGAGCCAAGGGTCAGATACAGAATATCAGCCAGAACAGGGGCAGGAGCCAGAGCAGGAGTCGGGAGGAGGAAGCCAGGAACAAGGAACAGGAGGCAGGAGCAGGGAGCAGGAGCAAGGAAGTAGCTGAGACCAGGAGCAGGAAGCAGGACCAGAAATATGGCTGCAACCTGCTTTTCCATGGGTATGGGGTACGCAGTTGCTGAAACTCCAGGGTCAGTTCTGCATAGATTTTTTTTAAAAAGGTAGCCCTTCCCACCTTGCAGTTCTCTTGCCACTGCTCGTCATCCCAGCTTTGCAGAACAATTCTCTCCAACCAAACCATGCTGGTTTCCTGGGCCCAGAAACGGCACTGAATTCTATGTAAGTGATCCAGGAACCAGTCCTCTTCTTCCAGCAGCTCAGCATCCTCCTGTTCTTCTGCCTCGTCCTGCGTCACCGCTGCAGAGCATCCTCCTGCTGTCAGAGGAACTGGTGCGGCTGCTGCCATAGAACATTCTCCTGCTCCCGCATCATCTGCTCATGGTGTGAAGGGCAAACTTCAATGCCGAATTCATCCCGCTCTCAGTTTGTAATATAGTCCAAGCAGCCTGTGAGCTTTCGCGCTTGTTACCATAGCGGCACAGAGCATTGTTGGGTCCATGCTGGCCAACAGCAATTTGAAAATGACATGAGCCAGCCCACAAAGGAAGTATGGGGTGGAGACAACGAAAACAAGGGATTTTTAAAAGAATTTGAACCTGCCTAGCTTCCCACAATTCCCAGCGAAACCAATCCCGTGATGCTCAGAAGTGAAGTAAAGGACCATGGGATACCTCCAGAGAACACTATGCTCTCAGTTTGAAGCGAACTGCCACCATGTGTTCACACAATGGGAACTGAAAACGGAACAGGTGTTCTATGTGCATGTTATTGGTGCGAGTAGCATACTGCGAGTTACCTGATACTCATCTAAAAGCTTCAGGTTAAACTTCCCATGTAGACACACTCTAGTCTAAGTAACATAGTGGTGCAGGAAGGATGGTGGTTATGGACTCTTCACATCTGCCACAGTTTGATGATGACTCTGTCCTATATTGTTGAAGGGTGCGAATACTTTAAACATTTCAATCATTTCTTCCCACTATCTCTAGGTGTAAGACACCTTCCTCCCCATCCCTATGTTTTCATATGTGTCTCTCTCTCCTTTTGGGCTCCCATGTGTTTGATTCTTCTTTCACACTGGCTTTTTACTGCTGTAACTTCATCAGTTTCAGTGAAGTCACCACTCAGACCAGCACAACTGAGAGAGAGCAGGCCCCTGTATTACCAAGTGAGACTTCATTAACAAAACCAGTATCATTTCAAGTTGTTTTATTCATCTGCTTGCACACATGGGATTCTCAGCAATCTTTATGAGGCATAGCCTTTCTGTTCTGTGCCAAAGGGGCAGTAAAATCACTCGCCACAACTACCGTCAAACTGAGCACCTCTACGCCCACACTGCACTTCCTTCTCCTCTCCCTCATATCCCATCTACATTTCACACACTGATGCTGGAAGCAATGAAGTGGTCTCAAACCTTGCAGTTGGTTTTGGGTGGAGCCGCCAACTGGTGCTCTGTGGCCCCAATGAGGTATGGTGTTCCAGTCTGAGGGGAACAGCTGATGCCCCTTAATCTTTGTGCCAGATTAACATTTAGACTGTTTGGAAGCAGAGTGAAATTAAATTGTTTGTTCTGTTAAAGAAAAGTAAGTGGTGTAACATCTACAGAAGTCATTATATATTATAATTACCACACCAATGCTATTAAGAAGTACTAACTCTTCCCTTCTACAATTACCAATCAGGAAAGGCAGGTGTGTGGGACTAGAACCAGCATGAGGTTCCCATGGCATCGTTCCCTAGGAAGGATGAGACTTTATCTCCCAACAGATGAAACAGGGGGGAGGGGAGCAGAGCAGTCACACCCCTAGATTCACAGGTATCCACAGGGAGCTTGGGGGAGTTGCTAAAGACAAGAGCCATTTGGGCACAGGATCTGTGCCTCTGCACTCCCATCTAGGGTGACCAGACAGCAAATGTGAAAAATCGGGATGGGCTGGGGGGTAATAGGAGCCTATATAAGAAAAAGACCCCAAAATTGGGCCTGTCCCTATAAAATCAGGACATCTGGTCACCCTACTCCCATCTCACTCTCCCCAGCTTCCCTATAGTGCCCACACAGCTCAGTTTCACAGAATAGACACTGCCACCGCTTCCCCTGGTAGGACAGAGGGGACAGTTCATGCCATTGTTTTTTACAGGACTCTAATATGCATTGTGAGTGACTCCTGAAAAGATAGCAACCTCTCCAGCCATTAAGAACTACTGTCTTATCTAGTATATTGAAGCCTGAACAAGCATCACAGGAAAACCAAAATGGGAGTAAAGCACTTAAGAAAGGAAGTGGGGGGACAGTTTAGTGAGCTAGTCAACTTTCTTTAAATAAATATCAGCAAATTTTGATGTTTCTTAATTATGAAATGCAAGAGAAAGGTTCCTGAAGTGTCTTAGTCTTGGAAAACACTCAGGTGAGGCTGTTGGAATAAAATGAAACTTATGAATGCTGTTCAAGGAGAGACTCAAAATTGTCACATTTCTATACTTGAGATGTATTATACTATGAAAATTCTCACTGAAAAGGCAGATTATGTACTGAATGTTAATGAAAAGATTTTCTTAGCGCAACCTTGTCTTCCATATGGTAATCAAGTATCCATACATACACCAATAAAGATTCCAAGCATTCTGATTTGACAGATAGTATTAAGTCTTTGACCAATGAAAAGAGCTCGACTCCCTTGCTCCTGTATAAACGGAGAATGACTTAGAGTAGTGTGGATGGAGAAATTCATGGAGCACATGCCTTCTGATTTTAAAGCTAGCTGCTTTTCTTTGGGATTGCATTTGTATCATACACTAATAAAACTACCTAGTGTCACTTTAATGCAAATGATATCAAAATATATAGCTATCTGAAGTGACTGAGGTTTTCATATTGTTTGGGGATACTAGTCTGTAACCTTCATTTATCCTATAGCTTTTTTTTCTCATTGGGGAAGGTTTTCCTCCTAATTCTGAAGATCCTAGTATTTCCTTTTTCTGTTTACTCCCTCTCTGCCAGAGCCTCAATGTCGTGTTGAGGTGACCTTCCACATAGCCAAGGAAGGCTGCAGGCAGCTCCTTCTAGTGCCTAACAATGCAACTCCTAAGTCTACAGCCAGAAAATGTTGCAAAATCAGCCTGATGCAGAAGGGGCTGAGTGCACTGCATCCCTGTACTCTCCAACCTAGGAGTGAGGAGCCAAACCTGAATGAAGAATTTACTCCCCCCATGACTGTAGCACAATAAGCCTAGATGTCCATGTTGGCCTATGTTTTTCATTATGTAATAAATAGAAATGGGACAAAATCAGGATTTTGAACATATTTGAATTTTAGATGGTAGTTGGGCTTTGAAAGCCCCCTGTGGCTTTGGTTCCAGCTTGGCTCCAGCAGTGAGCGAGGCGGGGGGCTGTTTTTTAGTTCAGGGCTGGATGCAGCTGAAATCTCAAAGAAACAGCTGTTTAGACAAGATTTCCACCCAAGGTGATGGAAATTGCATAAGATCAGCTGAGGGGCGGGGGGTTAAAAGCAGAAAAATCCCAACTGTTATGTATTTGTAATTAACCATTTTGATGTTACATACTCATATGAGTGATGATGTTTACTAAGGAAAAACAGCTTGCCAGTTCAATTCCAGCCTAAGCTATTAATTACTGGAAGGCCATTTCTCGCTGAAGGCTGCTCAGTAGCCTATGTGAAATGAGTTTGTGGTGTCTGACCAGTTCCTGCACTGGGGTGTAGCTCAAATTGATTTAATATAGGCAAGAATCTTCAGACTTGGATGTAGTATTACTTTATCAGGAGGAAGGTATTAATGAACTCAGACCTATTATCGGCCTGAATGCTCTGCACTCATTGCTTTGGAGCAATTCAGTGAGTACTTTTGACCTGTTACAAACACAGATAAATCCCAAAACAGAATGTTTTGCCTACTTGAAATGGATCCTTGTAAACTCCCCTGAAAACTGGCTCTTAATACCACTCTTGTTGGTAGTCTTTACAAAGAGATGGAGGCCTGCAGGGGCACAGAGACTGAATTGGCTTTGTCATCCCGAGAGGCGGTTCCTTCAGATCAGGGTTGGATGAGGCAGTGTGGGGAAGCTTGCCCAGATGCTGCCTGTGTTGAATAAATAACCATCTGAAACCTTTCACAACCACTTGCCAGGCTCCAGCAGGAGACAGGATGGGGAGGAAATGGACCTCCGACAAGGAAATATGAGAACAAGTGTCAAGACTGATCACACAAGGCCCCAAAAATCCTGGTGTAAATAAACACTGAGCACCAACTGTGACATCAGCAGCGTCACAGGGAGATACAACCATGAGCACAACGAGGGAGATTGATATGAATGGTGAGGCCTATGAATGGGATAGGTAAGGTGCAATCCTGTAGCAGCCAGGTTAAAAAGGATTAGTCAGTGTTATATCAGCCAGACTGCATGACCATTGTAGCAATACAAGGGAGCAAATGGCCTTTACACAAAGTACAAGTTGGTAAGGCTCATTGGTCATAGACAATCTCATAGGAGTATATAAAGTCTGGTGTGTCTCTTTCGCTCTCAGTAGATAGAGAGAGGATGAGGTCAAAATACAACATGTCATGGCCTGCCATCCACTTATGCAGGTACAGATGTAATACCACTGCAGTAAGGCAAATTAATCAAGCAACGTCTGAATAGAACAAACGGGAATAGAGCAAGTGGTGAACAATGAATAAAATGTCAAGGATGGTGAAGCACTGGTAGAAGCCATTAGAAACAATGCTTGCATATAGACAAAGTTGAGCTGCTGGGTTTTATAATGAAATGCATATGGCAAACTGTAAGAAATACAAATTGATGTGCTATATATGCCAATACTTGCAGTTACTCATCTAGCTGTTCCCAAGACCCACAAATGCAGAGTTGGTGATAGATTTCAACAACAGAAAGAAGTGGTCACAATCATGGCATGACTCAGGCAAAAACATATTTGCAAAGGATGCAGTTCTCTCAGGAACTCAATTTCCTGAAGCATGTTTGCACTCGCACTCACTTATTCATTTTCAACAGTGTGTTGCACAATGTTCATAGCATGCCAACACACAAAGCTTTTGCGTGTCTGTCACAACCATCCGGCACAGCAACAACCATACCAGATTCCAGCTGTGTACTACATACAGCTTTGTATTTATGAGCTTTGTCGTCTCAAACTGGAAACATTCATTGTGGTATCAGTCAGCTGGATACATTTAACACATCAGCAGCCCATCAACTCCCAGAAGAGCTCTCACTGGCATGGTATCACCAGGGCAAACTGATCCTCGCTGGCACAGAGATAACATGAAATGCGAAGAGTAGCACTGACCATAGAAAGAAATAGTTGATACTGCTGCTGTAGACACCCAGGAAGTTGGAGTAACTGCATAGGGATATGCTACGTAGATCAAGTTGTGATGTAACTACATACATACAGATAAGAACAAACAATATGTTCAGTCGCTGGCCCTATGATTTTTATTATTTATTCTGTATTGTGGTAACATTTGGAAGTCCAGGTCACTGACAATACAAATAAATAATTTTAAAAAACCATAGGGCCGGTGACTGATAGGGGTCAGCAACATGTCCATACACGGACACAAGTGTCCGTGGTAAAAATTTTGAGGTCCGTGGTAATTTTTCAAAAAATTGAATGACTAAATGACATAAGCCCCTCCCCCCCGCACCACCACCGATGTCCGTCACTAAGTACGGTAATTTTGTTAAGTGTCCGTCATGCAACCTAGTGGGGCCGACCCCTGGTGACTGATCATATTGTTTGCTATTGCAGACACAGTGGTAGTTCCAACGTAGGGCCCTATTATGTTAGGCATTGTACAAACACATAACAAGAAGCTGGTCACTGCACCAAAGAACTTACCATCAAAGTACCTGGTATAATTTCATGGTTCATAGGTCGTTGTCTTCATTGAGATCTGTTCTTTGTAGATACAATCTGTTAGGCAATGTTGACTCATTGCTATCCCAGTTTTGCAATTGTTGCAATGCTGTACTATACATAAGTGTGTTCAAACATCCTCAGCCCCACAGGCTCTTCCCACCCCGGGTGGCTCAGATTGGTAAGGCTCATTGTATATTAACTTTCCATAAAACATTTTTGTATGAGTCTTTGAGATGTTTTTGTTGAAGCAGCAGCTGCAAGGATTCTACAGAGGAAGGGGTCAAATTAAGAGTTTCCACTATTATAAAGTTGTAGTGGCAGGTTTACCCCAGCCTTTAGCCACTAAAGATGAATAATTACTTTTTAGCTAAAATATTTAACAGGAGATGGGTTAATTATGTAGCTTGTGCAGCTGAACAACAGGTTAAAAATTTACAGCCACTCTTGGATCTTAACACACACTAAGATATGTATTATAGTTTATAACAAGAGTCTGACTATATAACTCATACCTCCGATGTTAATGCTTAAATATCTTAACCAGTTGAGGAGGGGAAATGTAGCCTTTTCCCCTCAACTGACCTCCAATGGATGACATGTACAGAACAGTGTCTCGCACTTTTTTTAAAATGAAAGAGCTTGATTGACCTATTGACATCTGATAACCTCCAGGATTGGGGCAAAATGGTAACGGGGAAAGGAAGAGGAAGAGATCCAGTCTAATCCTCCAGTACTCAGGCCTACTCCTTAATTAATCAAAACAAGAATTTTGATTTCCCATCCCCTTCAGAGAAGACCTTCTCCTCCTCTCATCTTCCTCAATTCAGAGCCCTGTTTCCATCCTGTGATCCTTAATTAGGCCCTTTGCCTTCTCTCCTCGTCTAATAGGCTCCGTGAAGCTTCCCTTTCTTAGTCTGACACCTACCCCCTCACTGACAGGCCAGCAGTGCTTAGATACCATTGTAATAAGTGCCACATACAAACCCAAGATAGATAGGACATAGCTGGTAGTAGTTCACGATCTTGACTGTAGATCGGGGGACAGGGGAAGCATTGCCTCCCCCCCCCCAAACTGCAAGCCTCGGGCAGGCACGGAATTTGCCTCCCCACCCACAGCGCCATTGGCCTGACTGGAACTGTCCCCCCAAATAGAAAAGTCAAACAACACCTATGTTCAAAATGCAAACTGAGGAGCCAGCCTAAGGCCCCAGGCACTTTGCCAAGTGTTCTGAATCCTACAATGGGAAGGACCAGGAGAGATGGTTGTGGTCCTGCCCCCTGGAGTGATGCTGAAGCTTGAGAAAAGGAGCCCTAAGGGTTCTGTTGGAAGTCATGAGGAAAGGCATCGATTTCAAGGCCAGAAAGGACCATTAAGATCTAGCCTGACCTACTTCATCACACCTGTTATCAGATACATTAACACAGACCCTTGCATTGCCACAGAGCCCCAGTGCCTTCTTTGTGACTATACAACTATAAGAGGTTGCTCATGCAAATCAGATTGCAAAGTCTATTTTCACTCATGATGAAACAAAGGATCAACAAGAGTTTGGAGTGGGAATGGGGAAGGAAAGACAGGGGCCTCAACAATAAAATTAAACTGGTTGAGGAGCTTAGTTGCACACGGACATAGAAAACTATGTATCTTATAAAATAAAAATATAGATTAACATTGTGTCCCAGTTCATCACCACAGGAAGCCAGGAGAATGTGGCAAAGAAATGCGTTGGTTTGTTTTCCCCCCTCTTATGGGATAGGGTTTTTCTTTTCTTTTTTTAACGTGTCTGTATTTTTCCCTACTCTGGACAGATTTCTAATTGTGTCATTCATACTCTACCATAGGCAACACTGGTAAATTAATTAGAGCTGAATTCACTCAGCAGTGCCACAGTACTCGGCAGAGGTAGTGGTGTTCTGAGACTTGTAAGGGGGACTGAAGTTCCCCTACAGTTTAAATTAGGGCTAGATTCTGCCACCCTTACTCATGCTGAATAGCACTTTACTGCAATAGAAATCCCATTGAAACCAGTGTTCCTATTCATGGAATAGGGTACCACGCTCAGTATGAATGAGCATGCCAGAACCTGGCCTTAAAAACGAATGGGCCAAATTCTCTGCCAATATAATGGAAGAGATTCCATAGAAGTCAATGGAGCTGCACCTCTTCATATGAGCAGAGAATCTGGCCTGATGTTTCCAGTCCTTTTTGGATGAAGTTACTCTTTCAAATTACCCATACCAAAATATATATAACAGAACCAGTCTGTTATTTATAACACAGATTGCCACTGAGTTTTTTTGCCCAGTCATCCCTTGGATATGTGTCTGGATATGTACTGGACAGTGTGTCCCAGCTGCTGTAACTGAGATCAGCGTTTGTATTGCCAGGTGGCCCTGGAAGCTGCATTTGCCGGGGAACTGAAGCAGTGAAACAACAAGAAAAAAGTGCTCAACTCTGTATAATAAAATGTTCCATTTCCTCCCCTCTTTCACTCTGCAACCTAAGCAATTACACAGTTTTGTAGCAGCATGTACACTTCCATCAACTATAACAGTAGAATTGCTTTCAGCCTGGAAAATACTTTAATTGATATGATGGAGAAGTCCAGTCTCATATTTCATTATTACAAATCTCCTAGGGTAGGTCAGGCAGCCTGGAAGAAAATGTTAGCATTCAGATTACATTCTCCGACCCCAGAAAAGATAGGGTTTTGAGATTGAATTCAGTATGGTGTTGGCTGATAATTGTTGGGTCTGGTGACCATTTCAGCCAGTAAAGATGGAGGAATTGTAATTAATATTTTATAATTAAAGGGACTCAAAACCAAAAAGGAATAATAACTGGAGGGACCACAAAATAAAAAGATAAGGGACAAACAACCATTTTAGATTTTTCTTCAGGCTAAGGAAGAAGCTTTGTTAGTACAAAATCACAGCTAATTTTTCTTTTGCATAGCTTAAAAATTTCATACACAAACATCATCATTTTGAACCCTGATAACCAATAAAGAGATGAGCGGTAGGGGGTGGGGCGTGTGGGCATGTAAGATGTTATCTTATTATGCAGTGTACCCAAATGACCCTTCTAAGTTTAGTGCCCCCTACTGCTAGTCGTTGTACACATACAGAGTAAGAGACAGTCCCTCCCCGATGAGTATACAATCTAATTGATATCTGCAAACATTTGGTACAGGCAACAGAACAGATTGTGTGACCTAATAGGTGTTTTCAGCTCTCATTTCTGTGGGTCATACCCTCCTATTTCCTTAAAAAAGAGGAGCCAACTTATAAAATATCTGCAATGGTGGCATCTTTGAGGTGGGCTGCTGTTAGCATGGGATGGGGCAATGGGCATAGTCTGGCAAGTGAACAGAGGATGAGGAATCCATGAAGAAAAGTTCAAACTCAAACCAATGAATCCCAGACCAGGTATATTTGGGTTTGTGCCTTTCTATGTCTCTAGCCCTGTTCTCCAGCTTTAGCAGCATGGCTTTCTCTCTGGGAGTCTGCTCGTATGAACCCCTTTAATTTGTGTGTGTGTGTGTGTGAGTGAGAGAGAGAGAGAGAGAGAGAGAGAAACAGTGTTAACTTCCATGGCCGTTTTCAGCATCAGTGAGTCCAGTTGTCTATGGGAATGTGTCCTACAGAGCATATACTCCCTGTTTTGATCCTCTGTCTGCCATTTTACGCTGCATGATGGTTCAAGTACTGCAGTCAGAAAGGCTGTTGGCGGCTGTGTGGTGCCATCTGGAAATGTGAGGGAGCTCATTTCCACTTTGTGAGGTTCCTCAGACCCTTTTTGATGTCATTTATACACATCTACTTCCCTATATGCAATGTGACAAAGAACATATGATCCTAAAGAACTCTACTCAAGTTCTCTACTCAAATAAAGTGGTATCTTTTAACTCTTAAAAAATATTTAAAACCATACCAAACAGTAACAAAAAAGATAAAGACACATCAGAAAAACATAAAATTTTTATCATGTACTTTAGAGTCCATGGGTTAAATCCTAGACCTCTTGAAGTCAATGAGAGTTTTGCCACTGACTTCGTTGGGGCCAGGATTGCATACTGTATAACTTGCCCTATATTACCCAACTGCAAATAATGTAGGTTGAGGATTGAAGCATCTCTGTGTCAGTGTATTTGAAAAGCTATCTTCAATATACTTTGGCCTTATTTGATGGAAAGAGGTTTCCCATGACAAGATTAAGCTACCCTTCCCTTCTCTCTTCATTTGTCTGTGTCTGGACGCCTCACGTCCCACTTAGCCATCTTGCCACTGTTCACACAAGAGCCTTCTTCTCTTCAGCTCCTGCCATATGAAACACTCTTCTTATATTTCTCTACCTCAGTGCTTCTCCATATATTTTCATATCACAAATGAAAAGGTATTTCCTCCCTGCCCTAAACCTCTTATATTTATCCTCCCGCTGCTATTATTATTATGCTAACTTAACTGTATTATGTAGTCCTTTAAAGTGTCTATGGCAACTCCTATATTTCTATTCCTACTGGATCTGTGATTCATTTAGTGCAGACTTTTGTCTCTGATCGTGAGCAGTATGAGTTGCTTAATAAAAAGGTGGAAGGAACCCTGTAGTGTACAATTATGGTACAACCCGTTGATGGAGCCCCCATCAGTTAATTGTTTGGTTTATGCTCTGAAATGGTTTTTATCCTTTCTTTTTTTTTTTAATCTTAACTAAATGCCTTTGACCTAATATTACAAGAAGGGTAAGTTGGATATTCCTATTTACTCTGTCTGTATCATTCACTATCTTGTATACCTATATCATGTCTTCTTATTCATTTCCTCTCTAGACCAAACAGCCTAATCTTTTCAGACACTCCTCATGCAGAAGTCTCTCTCCATGTCTCTAATTTTTTTTGTCTCACTCTATACCTCTGCAGTTTCTGCTATACTTTTTTGAGATAAGGTGACCAGAATTTAACTCAATATTCCAGGTGGGAGTGCTACATTCATTTATATAATAACTATATAATATTGTCAGTATTATTTTCTATACCTATCTTATATATCCTAACATTTTGTATGCTTTTTGACCACCACTGCACATTGAGTAGAGGTTTCCATTGAACTGTGAACAGTGATGCTGACATTTTTTCCTTGAGTTGTTACAGTCAATTTAGAACCCAGCTATGAATATGAGTAGTTCAAATTATTCCTTCCAAGATGCATTACCTTGCTCTTGTCAACATTGAATTTCACCTGCCTGTTTGTGGTGCCCATTCACCGAGCTTTCCTAGGTCCCTCTGAGGGTTTTAAACATTTCTTTTAGCCTTGACTAACCAAAATAATTTTGGTCACCCACAAGATTTGCCACCTCACTGTTCACCTCCCATTTCAGATAATTATTTATTTATGTTTAGATTTAAATAATAATAAAAAGATGCTTATTTCAGGCTCTGGGTTCCCTAACACATAGCTAAAAACACAATACAGTCCCAGTAGCATTAAAGCAATAATTTCGACAGGAACCCAGCCACCTTGAGGTTACTCAAGGAAAACAACCACCCACCAAAACATTAAAAAAACTAGGAAGTCCACAGTTAAGTTTTATCAAACAGTCTACACAGCAACCAACCAGCAACAATTTACAGAAAGCATGATCTTCATCTGACTCAATTTTTACTATTCACGATTTGTCACCTGTTATTCCCCTGTTTAAAAAAATGCAGGCATCCAATCAGTGAGCAGAAAACGTACCATATGATCAACTGCATGCCACAAATAATGTGTAGTAAATGGTCTAAATGAATAAGTTGCAAAAAAAAAATCCATAGGTTGATATGTGTTCGTAAACTATTGAATAAATACTTAAAACTAATGAACAAATTTGTAGACATTGGACCCAGAATAAACTATTTGAGAACAGTAAAAAAATACCAAATTAACTGGATAATTCATTTGCAATGAATAATTCAACCAGCTCTACTAATGAAGTTCTACAAAGGAGTTATCAGGAATCATTAGTAAAACAAAAAGCAAGGCAATGGAAATTTATGTTTATCCCCAAAACCAGTTAGTGGAAGAATATTCATGAACGCTAAAATGTTTATTCAGCTAGTCTGAAAGAATGGAAGAACTATTTAGAGAAATCACATGATGGTAAGGAGGATATTGGAAGTGTGTGTATTGATCGGGACTTCAAAGGAACAGGAGTCTTAATCAAAAGCTAACGTGTATTTTTGATCTCACACAAGGAGAAAATACTTTTGTAAATACTGACTTCAGCACATCAGACATTATATGAACTGTAGCTGGGCTGGTATTTCGACACTAAGGACTTGATCCTAATCTCAGGTTGTTTTTACACTGACTTCAGTGAAGTTACTTTTGATTTACACTAATGCAACGGAGATCAGAATTGGTGCCAAATACATATGCACACTGCACAAATTTCTAACAGCCAGAACAGCAAAAACTCTGACACTTTTTAACTCTGAGTGAAGTGGGAAGGGACGATAATATTTACAATTGCCTACCTCACAGGGCTATTGTGAGGATTAACAAATGTCTGTGAACCTATTTGTAAACTGAAAGTGCTTTAGCATGCATAGGTATTATTCTGAGGGCTCTTAAAGTGACTTGGATTTTCCACGGACTTTCTTCCTATTTATCTTACAGTATAGACAAATCTGAAGGTACTTCTTATAGTGCATGTTTTGGCATATAAAGAATATTAGTAATAACCTGAAGCATATTATTTAACAATCTTTTTCTGCAGAAAAAAGACAATCGCTCTTTGATTTGATCAAAATATGTTTTTCCTGTTATCTATGGAAATTACTGACTGATGCTTTCAAAGGAAATGAATTCTTTTCTTAAGAGAGGTAAAGAAGGTGAACTTGACAGTTTGTGAATCAGCCAAAGGAACAGAGAAGGCTATAGCATTCCTCTCAGGCAATGTCCAGAAGGACTTGAGGGTACAATTGTGCACTCAGATGGGAAATGGGCAAATGATCTAAGGGCACAAGTATTTATCAGGCCATATAACATGACTGGTTCTCCAAAAGTGCTCTCTTTTTCAGATTATATTTCCATTTATCTTATGTCTTTCTCTCAACATTTCTTAGTTTAATGATTTTCTAACTATACAGCAGTGTTTGTTCACTGGATATTTGACAAGCAGTATGCCTGATGCTGCATTTGCCATGTGCAGCATTGCTCTTCAGAGCTTGAAGTAGATTCTGTTAAACTGTCCAGAGACGCCTCTTTGGATTCATTTGAATTCACTGCCTAACCCACAGTTGGAAAATATGTTTTTGTGGCTATATTGAAAGCCTACAGAGATTTTCTGGATTACCTACAAAAAAGAATTCTGCCTGCAGGCTGGCCCAATGCTCTATGGCTAGTATTCTGTCTGTTTGCTTTCCAAACATATCCCCACTCCCTGAATCTCCCACCCAGGTCTGGTTGGCAAAAGAAGACTTAAATAACATGGTTCCTTGAGGGAGTCAAAGAGGTTGCTAACAGGCAAAGAAAATGTCCTTTGCTGCTGGTAAACAGTAACAAACTCTTGCAGGCAACGTTTTATGGAGGGAGGGTTGTTTTGCTTGGTATCTTGTTTTATTTGGGTGAATTATTTTTGGTTCATCTCCTAGCATTCTCATTCACAATGTTTTCCTCTCTCTTTAAGAATATAGGATAAGTGTAACAGTAAATGTTTTATTAAATATATTAAAGGGCTGTTCCATGCTGTAAAGAGCCTTGGCAAAAATGGTATCATAGGGGCTCCATATGTCATGGTCCAGATTCTATCTTGTATTCTCAGTTGCACTGTGGAAGGGTTACTCTGGATTTATGCTGCTGCAACTGAGTAGAATCTGGCCCACTGTGTCTTAGTGATTCCATAT
Organism: Terrapene triunguis; assembly: GCF_002925995.2. NCBI lineage: Eukaryota > Metazoa > Chordata > Testudines > Emydidae > Terrapene > Terrapene triunguis. The sequence continues at coordinate 22,894,588 of NW_020664436.1, forward strand.
CAAATCTACCCACTCTACAGGTAACAAGTTGGTTTTTCCAACTACCAGTCCTGTAAACTCAGCCTGGGATCTGAAAATCAAATTGGCTTCTGTGATGGGATGGTCACCCCACACTTGGCCTGAAAGAGGTAAGGCAGATTGAGGAGGGGGCTAATTAACCCAAAAGGCCACAGCTGAGAGGAATCATGTGGCTATGCAATCCCCTGCCTGAAAGAGGGAGCCCAACTGGGGAGGAAGGAGCTGGGCTGGACTTACAAAGAAAGGAAATTAGGTGCAGATGGGGCTGCTGGGAAATTAGGCTGCAGTTACTCCCTGAGAGGAGGGAGTGGTGAAGCTGGCAAACCCAGGGAGGGGAGAGTGCCAGATGATAAGGAAAGGGCTCAGGGGAACGTAGTTTGGTCTAAAAGCGAACAGACCTTGAGTGTTGACTAGAGGTTCCCTGAGCTGGAACCTGGAGTAGAAGGTGGGCCTACCAGCCACTGAGGGAGTGGAACCATGCGGCAGTGAATTGGAAGACTGCCTGGGACTGCTAGTATGGAGAGAGACTTTGAAACCCTTTGGTACCCCAGAAGGGGAAAATGCATAGAGTGACCTGGGCCAGGGCTGAGTCATGACGAGGGACCAGCACCTTGCACACCCAGAGAGCAAAGCAGAGAGATGGTGTGCAACTGTGGGAAGGGGCGTCAACCTCATGAGCTAATCCCCAGAGTGGCCAGAAGGAGGCGTCAGCCTAGCAGTGAGTGGAACACCCTGGCACAACTTCTTTTTTGTATTCCAAATGTTGCTCTTGCTTGCACCTGTGCAATGCAATATCCTCATGTTATACCCTCAGTTAGACTTATGGAACCTTAAGGGCATAATTTGGAGACAATGGGTTTGCCCAGGCAAACTTGTAGCTGGAATTTAGTTAAGAATTTTGTTGATAATGTTCAGTCTCCTTCACACAACGCACAGTCATCCTGTGGAACTCTTTGCCAGAGGATGTTGTGAAGGTCACAACTATAACAGGGTTAAAAAAAGAACTGGATAAATTCATGGAGGATAGGTCCATCAATGGCTATTAGCCAGGATGGGCAGGGATGGGTGTCCCTAGCCTCTGTTTGCCAGAACCTGGGAATGAGCGGCAGAGGATAAATCACTTGATGATTGCCTGTTCTGTTCATTCCCTCTGGGGCACCTGGCATTGGCCACTGTCGGAAGACAGGATACTGGGCTAGATGGACCTTTGGTCTGACCCGATATGGCCATTCTTATGTTCTTATCCAGAATGATTCTACAGGGCTGACTATAGAAAAAGTAGTAAAACCTCACTCTGTCCACCAACTCTGACTGCACATAGGGAGCTGATCTGCCAAATAAGAAGCTTTTTTTCATAGTCACTTTTCAGAGTAGAAATACACTTTAAACCATTTCTGAACCATGCATAATTGTTGTTACTATCTGAAATAATTGAAAACACAGTAAGATGCTGGGTTAGCTCTTCCATCTACATGTATAATATTTGACAACTAAGGAATTCTGTGGCATACTTATAGCTGACCCTGAAAAAAGTCAGCTCTAAATTTGTATTCATAATTTACTCCATGATTTGGGGTTTCTGGGACTTGCAAACGAATTCCTCTGACACTAGCAAAGAAAGAATATAATCTAGACTTGACAGTCTAAGCAATATGTCTATTCAAAAAAGAACTTTGTAACTCTCTTGCTTTCTCAAATAATTTATCTCTACCTTATCTTGCCCTCTCTGTTACAAGAAGATTCTGTAGGCTGCTTAGAAGCTCTCAATTTTTTTTATTTTTTATTTTTTTTGGTCTGGTAATCTTGCTTGTCACATTTTAGGGCACCTAAACTAGATCTTGATACTGGAACTACTGGATGAAATTCTTTGGCCTGTGTTATGCAGGAGGTGCCTTCTGATCTTAAACTCTACAAATCCTAAAATGAGATGGATGGTGAAAGAACTTCATTTTCTCTGCCTTTCTGCCCTACATTCATTTTCAATCTAGAGTACACTCTGAAGCTACCTGAGCTAGGTTGAACCTCCTTTTGAAGAGGAACACTGATGGATTAAGTACACTTCATAGGTAATATTATTGTATCTATTGTGCAAGGACAGTTTATATCGTTCATCTACCCCTCGTTATAGAATAATGTATCACAGTAAAATCTTCTTAATTCAGATAGCCCAGTAGACAAACTGTAGTCTTGATTGGGGTCTTAATCCTGCAAATCCTTGTGTGGCATGCCTCGGGGAGCGTAGGGCTAGTGTGCGTCAGTGTAAGTAAGAGTGGGAGCCACAAGAAACATGAGTAAGGTTAAGTTCTAGGCCTAGTCCTCTACATTGAGCACAAGAATCAGGCCCCCTATGCTCCTGTTCCCATGCAGGCCATGGATGGAGAGGGGATGCCTATGGGACATGGTCTTAAATGCAATCTTGACTGTGCTAGTGAGGTGTTTAGGGTTCTGATCCAAAATCCCCTGAGCCCCAGGGAAAGACTTCTGGATCAGGCCCGCTCTTAGCCCTGTCAAGTAATAAGAGTGACTGAGGACAAAATTGGTGGCTATGCAGCAATCTCATTAATGGAGGATTGAGTGCCCCTGCTCCGCACTTTTTAACCTGTCCTTATAAATGCCACAGTGAGCAATGAGAAGGATTGAACCATAAATGGCTGTCCCATGTAAGGGAAGAGACCTTTAAAACAAAAACATAACAAAACATAAGACAAGGAAGAGAGAAAAACAGTTTGAGAAGACTTGAAATCAAACAAAATATTGACTGAACAAAAGCACACTAATAAAAATGGTATTGACTGTAACAGTCTCACTTGGTTCACTATTGTTACTCCAGTTTTATGCCGGTTGATTTCAATGGAGCTACACCAATATAAAACCTAAGTAATGCCATGATGAATCAGGCACTGAATTTATCAACTTCTGGATTTAAAACCCCAGAACTTAGAATTTCATACCTGTTGTGACCCCATTACACAGAACTTTTGCCACTACTATCTAGTCTAGACACGATAAATTGACCCCCGAGCACTCTCCCGTTGACTCCTGTACTCCACTGCCGCAAGAGGTGCAGGCAGAGTCGACGGGGGAGCAGCAGCAGGCGACTCACTGCAGTGAAGACACCATGGTAAGTCGATCTAAGTACGTAGACTTCAGCTATGTTAGTCATGTAGCGGAAGTTGCGTAACTTAGATCGATTCCCCCCCACACACACACCGCCCGCAGTGTAGACCAAGCCTCAGTTAAGGAGTAGTCTTTGCTATTCACTTTTCTTAGGCTGAATCAGTGCCTTGGGAGTTGCCCCATGTAAACTGATTTCTGTATTAAGCACATCTTGATGGAGTATACTGTAGATCTTAATGTTTAAATGGTATAAATAAAGAAGCTAAGATTAAACTGGCAAGTTCAATTTCTTAGCTGCTACCTTTATACTGTCTCTTTCTTGTGTTCCATAGAAATATCTCTGCTAGCAATGGCATACAGGCAACTTGGGACTTCATTTAGATTATCTGGGATCATTTTAAGTGAAAAAGGAAAACAATGTCCCAAAATGACAAGGGAAACAGATTGAATGTCATCCCCCTACATATTTCTATTACACAAAATTGCACGCACCACATTCTTACAGCTGAAACAAACACAATTTGGAAAAATGACTCCATGATGGATAGCAGAACTCTTCATCACTGCCTCCGACTAAGTGCACTTAGCAATCCTGCTGTACAAGACCAAAGCAGCTGGGAGGCTTCTGACATCCTTGGACAAAGAAACAACCACATTCTGCTAACATTCTGTCATGCAATTATATCCTTGTGTGTATACAAGTCAATAGCGAAGGTTAAGAAATAGATACACTAGTCATCAATAAAATCTAGAGATTATCTGGTGTGGAAGTCCTTGAAAGTTCATGCTTTTGGGGGGGAAAAAACTAACAGGAGAAAGTTCATTTTCTCACAGTAAAATTATGAAGCTATCTCAGGTTCTATTCTAGTTCTTTTCTTTTCACTAATCTTCAGCCTCTCCTCTTCCTCTTTGAGGTGATGAGCATCCCAAGAACACATGGAAGGATCATTCCCACAGACTGAGCTTGTCCATTGCTTAAGATGTTTCTTTAAGCTCTTATTTCCCCATAATATAAAGGAGATGACCTTTCTCAGGTCTTGTTTATTTTGTTTTGTTTATTGCAAGGTCAGGTTAAAGCTGTATAGTAAATATTCCTTTGATTGAGGATATTTTCCTATTATGACATTCAATACTTTAACTAAATATATGCAGGCCCAATTCTCTGACTACACAATAGAAGAGGCAGTGTTCTCCCATGGTAGCTTTTTACACCCACTTTGCGTATATATGCAAATGCCTAGACAGGTGCAGAGCTGTGAAGAATCAGACCCTAGCTGTCTGCACAACTAGGGAAATTTCTGCCTGGTTTCTTGCCTCAAATAAAACATTCTTCTCTTGCTCTTATTTACACATTCTATGTATTCAACAAACCTTTCAAGTGTACATAATTCACACCAGAATCACTTCAGGCATCAGTATCCATTTCTCCTGCTGACAAGAAAGGTCACTGAATCATCTATGAGGTGGCAGGGTGAGTTGAACCTGAATAAACTACAATCTTACCAAACAAACTCACTGGTTACTTGAGGTTTACTCAGCAGGAAGATGCTTTATTGCTGCAGCTAGTATAATTCAGATAGTCTGTCTTTTTAACCTCCTTCCTTTCATAGCAGCTGCCTGCTTTCATCTTCTGGTCCATGGATGCAGATGCCCTGAGAGACTGGCATCTGTTCTCTGCTTACACTGTCACCCTTCTGTCCTCTCTTCAGCATTGTTCTGTTCTGACTTTTCTAGAACGGTCCCTACATGAAGGATGGAAAAGGAGGAATCGGTGAGGCTACTGAAAATCCATGGTTTGGGGAGTCCTATGCGGGAAAATGAGCACAAGTCTCCATATTTTCATTCACACATGTAGGACCAGATATACTTCTTTGCTCCCGCCTCTCTGCACCAATCTGGTGGCACAAAGGAGATTGAATCTGGCCCTATCCACCCTGCTGGGGGCTCCTCTGGCATGGGGAGTCTTAAGTGGGCACAGAGCTAATGTAGCTGGTTCCTGCACAAGTCTCTCTGCAGCCTTCTGTGTAAGGGGTATGCTGGGAGCACAGAGGAGTGGTCAAGTGCATTATGCTCAGCTGGGGGGCTGGTCCTTTGGACACTGTTCACAGCTAGTATGCATGAGAGCTGCTCCCAGACTGAAAATTCTGTTTTCAACAAAAAGCTGTGAAAATGGGAAATTTCTTTGTCTGTACAGTTACTTGCTTAATGCCAGTTGGAGCTATACAAGACAAAGCGGGCAAGACAGTCCTGTCTTGAAGCTCTTACAGTCTAAATCAGGGGTCGGCAACCTTTCAGAAGTGGTGTGCCGAGTCTTCATTTATTCACTCTAATTTAAGGTTTTGTGTGCCAGTCATACATTTTAACGTTTTTAGAAGGTCTCTTTCTAGAAGTCTATAATATATAACTAAACTATTGTTGTATGTAAAGTTAATAAGGTTTCAAAATGTTTAAGAAGCTTCATTTAAAATTAAATTAAAATGCAGAGCCCCCCGGACCGGTGGCCAGGACCTGGGCAGTGTGAGTGCCACTGAAAATCAGCTCCCGTGCCACCTTCGGCACCTGTGCCATAGGTTGCCTACCCCTGGTCTAAATCCTGAAATCGAGATTTTGCACATGGGTAGAATTTTGATGTTTTCACCATAAAAGTCTGGGAGAGAATGTTACCATGTGTCAAATTTGTTTGTACCTGTGAGTATCAGTTTTCATGAACAAGTCCAGGTAAAATGAAAAACCAGTCATTTCACAGTCCTGCCTTTAAGCAATTTCTCTAACAGTTATCCAGTATGTGTTATCTCATAAGCTGTGGATAATTCTAAATGTAATAGCTCATCTTTCAAACTCAGTAAGAAACTAATTGCTTCCAACCATATCTCTGGGTGCCTTGATTGTGACTCTGATTTACTCTTAGCTTCAGATCAAGAAATCCAGCAGACCTCATAGAATATAAAATTGCTCATTTATAGATCTTCCTTTTGTGTCACCTGTACTTCAGAGGATTTTCTTCTAAAGCAGGAGAGAGAGTAAATGTACAGCCTTTTTCCCTAGAAAGGAGCTTCCTCTTCCTACTTACCCAAAATGCTTTGTACCAAAGCCTGTTGTGGGGCTGATTCCTTTTTTACCCCAGAATGAATCTGAAGTGACTCTACTGAAGTCAACAGAATTACACAGGAGTAAATCTGATGTTAACTGAGCAAAGAAAAGACACACACACTCTTTGTTTGTTGTTGAGATCAGCTCTATTACTGTAGATTCATCCTCCAACTTTGAAAACAAGTAACCCTAGTTTTAAATTTATTTCTGTAGATTGAGAAAGAGAATTTCTTGTTGCAATCATTGAAGTAATGAAAGGAGGCTAATATATTTACATGAAAAAGATAAAAATCAAAAAAGGCTTTAATCCCAAGACTGAGGTCTAGGCTATATCTACAATTAAACCACTACAGTGGCGCAGCTGCAGTATTTCAGTGTAAACATTCACTACAGTGATGGGAGAGGGTCTCCTGCCCCTGTTGTTAATCCACCTCCTTGAGAGGCAGTAGCTAGGGGTTATGTCATCTTAAATACATCACTCAGAGGAAGGGATTAATTTTCACACCCCTGAGTGACCTAGCTGGGTCATCCTAACTTTTAGTGTAGAGCTGGCTTACGAGCAGTCTGCAGAAGTTCCTTCCACCTGCTGAAAACAGGCTCAACTGGAGGCTGGCAATCTGCAAGCCCTCCAGATAGGGATAGTGTCTCCATCAGACTCATAGACTTTAAGGCCAGAAGGCACCATCATGATCATCTAGTCTGACCTCCTGCACATTGCAGGTCACAGAACCTCACCCACCCACTCCTGGCTGTCACAGACCCCTAACCTCTGGCTGAGTTACTGAATTGCTCAAATCATGATTTAAAGACTTCAAGTTACAGAGACTCCACCAGTTACACTAGTTTAAACCTGCAAGTGCCCCATGCTGCAGAGGAAGGCAAAAAACCCATTGGAATGAAGGATCTTTAACCCACTCTCTGGGCTGGCATAGGAAAATGATAGCATGAGCTCTTCTTCTTGTGTGGAAATTGACTTGTTTTCAGTAGCAATACCCCTGTATCTGGCTGTGTAGACTAACTGCTGACCAAGCACTGACCTTAACCAGTTAGTGGAGGTTTCTTTGTGATTTCTGGGCTCATCTGTATGTGCAACCTGTGCAGTGACAAACACCGTGTTACTTAGCATGGATCTTCTCCTTTCGTATGGCTTGGGTAGGTAGCAACAACTACACATTTATGTCTAAGTTTGATAGCCAGCACATTGCCGCAGCAGTGAGCTGGTGAATGTCCTTCAGGCTCCCGGCAAAAGAACGAAGGGGACATTCAGATATGATGTGTTCCATCGTTTGTGCCTGGTGACCACAGTTACATACAGGTGTTTGCCTCATTTTCAATTTAAAGGGGGTTTGTCCACATCTCACATGAGATGTCCTGATGTGATTCAATCTGCACCAGTCTTTCCGACATAAATCAAAACCAGGTGGTTCCTCAACAGGATCAACGATGAGCTGTTTGTTTTGAGCGGTTGAAGTGCTCCATGTGACTCTCCATTGAGCCTCAGCATCGAAGTTGGGTGTAAGGACCTTGATACGGTTCCATAGAGGTTTGTGGGATTTAAATCTCATTTTTGGCGGGTTCTGCAGGCCATGGTGCAGTGGGAGCCTCGTGTTCGCATTGACATGATTAAGAAAGCGAGATGTCTGAGCAGCTCTTCTAATCTGTGGAGGCTGGATGTGTGATAGGTTTGGGAGCCAGTCAACTGGAGTAGATTTGAGCGTCCCTGACACTATGCGCATAGCATTATTGAGTTGAGTGTCAAAGAGTTTAGTGTGACTGCTATGAGACCACACTGGTGCACAATCTTCAGCTGCAGAATATACCAAAGCAATTGTTGCAGTTTGTAAGGTCCGTGGACTGGAGCCCCATGATATTCCGGACAATTTTCTGATAAGCGCGACACAAGACCTGACCTTATCGTGGGTGTTCTCAAGGTGTTGTAGAAAGGTCAAACTCCGGTCCAGTGTAACACCAAGATACTTTGGATTAGCTTTGTGGCTGATGCTCTCACCACAGAACTGCACATCAAGTTTGGTATTAGTCATTTTATTGTTCAGGTGGAAAGCAGTTAGCATGGGTTTTTTTGGATTAGGCCTAAATTTCCAGCATTGGAAATAATCAGCCATTGTGCTAAGATCTCGGGTTAGGGTACAGCTGATGGTATGGAGGCTTGTATGCTGAACAGCTAAGGCAATATTATCTGCATACATGAATTTTCTTGACTCCATTGCTGGTAATCCGCGGTGTATAGATTAAAAAGTATCAGGGCCAGGACAGAGCCCCAAGGGATGCCCGAGTTAAGAGTTCTTGGTCTACTAATCTGGCCATTAAGGTAGGATGACCAGACAGCAAGTGTGAAAAATTGGGACAGGGGGTGGGGGGTAATATAAGAAAAAGACCCAAAAATCAGGACTGTCCCTATAAAACCAGGACATCTGGTCACCCTACGTTAAGATGTACCTTAAAGCGGCAGTCCCCAGTCATTGCCACCAAGAGGCAGATCGTTCACTATCAGTGAATGACGCGGGAGACCTTGAGGAGGAGGCTCTGTCTCCAGACAGTGTCGTATGCCGAGGACAGATCAACAAGGACAGATTCCTGTCTCCAACTTATGTTGGAATCCTGCTTCAATGTAGCTGATAAGTGAAGCTACTTGGTCCCAGCAGTTCCTCTTCTGGCGAAATCCTGCCTGCTCCATTGGGAGGATGACTTCAATAATATCAGACAGATAGTGGAGCAGCACCTGTTCCATGAGCTTGCTGGTGGTTGAGAGGAGAGAGGTAGCTGACTGCATCCTCTGGGGGTTTCTCAGACCTCACTAGGGCAACCACTGTTGTCTGTCACCAGCTTGTTGGCACTTCTCCGGTTCTATGCACGGCAGTAAAAAGCGCCGCCAGCCATTCCCGTCCCCGTCTCCCCAGATTCTGGAGAAACTCTGGACAAATGCCATCAACCCCTGCAGCTTTCCGGCTTTTTGTTTCCACCAGTGCAACATTGATCTCCTCAACAGAATATGCAGAAGAGAGTAGGGATTCCTCCGGGCATTGTTGAAGGTTTCTGCGGAGTTCCTGCTGGACCTCCTGGTGTGTAATCTTGTCTGTCTGCGTCTTGCTGTTAGAAAGAAAATGAGAGGCAACAGCATTTGCTGTCACCTTTGCTGAGCGTTGCATTACTGGCTGGGAGCCTCCAAGTTGCCGCAAAAGGGCCCATGCCTTAGGGCTTGAGTGGGTAAAATCAAGGCTTTCAACGGTCTCTTTACACCTTTCCAGGCATGCCAAATTCAAGGACTCAAGCAGCGCAGTGGCTTTATCTGGGTTGCCGCTTGTTTCATATTCCCTCAGGAGAGACTCAGATTCTTTTGTCCAGCATGGGGTGAAAGCCTTGTGGTGACCACGCGTGATGTACTTCTTAGTGGTCGATTTTAGGATGTTTGTAAAATGACCAAAGTTTCTAGGTATCAGTTCGAGCCATGGGATCTGAGATTCTGTTTCTGAAGTGTAGGTGGGCCAGTCAGCCTTGCGGAAATTCCATCACAGCTTTGGCACAGACTGCAGAAGAGGCACTTCCAGGCCAATCTGGAGGATGATTGGGTGATGTTGGCTATGTGGGAAGTGGCTCAGGATGGTTCTTGTTGTGGCCAGTGGGACACCTGCAGTATTACGGGTCACAAAAAACAGGTCAGGATTGTGATCCGTTGTCCACCTTGCAGACCGAAAAGATCCAGATTGCTTTGGATCATTAAGCGGGTAGAGGTCTTCAAAGGAGGCCCATTCTGTGATCTGCTCCCTGGCTGTGTCATTTGATCAGTATCCCCAGTCTTCATGATGGCTGTGAAAGTCAGCTCTGTAGATGGCCAGATGTGAAAGGGAAGGTAAGATGGGATCAGGCCACATGATGTTAGGTGGCTTGTATATGTTTACTATACTGATGTCCCTAATTCTAACTTTGTTGATCTCTCTTCCAGTGGTCGATGATTCTTCCAAAACTTCCACATCCTCTAATCCATTTTGCATGTACACTGCTAGCCCATGTTTTGAATGGTTGACAGCAGGGCCATCCCTACCCATACACCAGGGGTTCTCAAACTGGTTATTACATGGGGGAGGGGTCGCAAGCTGTCTGCCTCCATCCCAAATCCCGCTTTGCCTCCAGCATTTATAATGGTGTTAAATATATAAAAAGCTGTTTTTAATTTGTAAGGGGGGGGTCGCACTCAGAGGCATGCTATGTGAAAGGGGTCCCCATGGCTCCCACCCCACCTCTTCCCACCCCTGCTCCGCTCCAGCCCCACTCCCACTCCACCCCTTCCCCAAAGCCCCCGCCCTTGCTCTTCCCCAGCCCGCCCCTGCTCCGCCCCTGCCCCACCTCTTCCTGTCCATGCTCCACCCCAGACCTGCCCCCACTCCAGCCCTTCCCCTGAGGACTGCAGCAGGGGTTGGGCACCCTGCACTCACCGTTGGCGGGAAGTGGAGTGACCTGGCCCCAGCCCTCTCCGCGCCGCCGGCTCCCAGCCACGCCGCCAGTGAGTGCTGGAGGACGGTTCCCCCTGCCCCCCAAACCCCAAGGCAGGGAGCCAGGGGAGCAGAGTGGAGTGGACTGGGTCTGGGTCGCTCCACTTCCCGCCGCCCTGTGAGTGCAGGGTCGGGCTTGCTCTGCACTCACTGGATGGCAGGAAGTGGAGCGATCCGGCCCCAACCCACTCCGCTCCGCCGGCTCGTGCTGGGGGGCGGTTTCCCCCCTGCCTCCCAAGCCTGGGGCCAGCCCCACCCCCACGGATGCCTGGGGCCCCACACAGCGTAGGGCACCAAAATGGCTAGGGACAGCCCTGGATGACAGCAGCGATTTTGGTATAGCCATAGATTTTATGTCTGGCAGCTTTATCTTCTCCTTTCATGTGTGTTTCTTGGAGGGCCAAAATGTCAATGTGATGGTCTTTGAGGGTTCTAGAGAGGTAATCCGCTTTTTCCCTGGACATGTCTTCTACGTTAAGTTGGTATATTTGGAGGACTGGCCCAACTGTTCTTTTTTGGTCCTGGAAAGGGCAGTTTAAGGAAGTATAATCATTGCTACGTTCACTGGGAGGTCAGTAAAAGGACATCCAGTGGCCAACTGACGACATTGGTGTGTTGCTAGTTTTGCACAAAACACAGAGCACAAAAAACACCAGCACTTAACAGAAGCACCATGTGAAGGTTGTCTTGCTCCCACTTAGCATGGGTGCAACTATGCAATCAAAATGAGGTTCTTATTGGAGTGGATATACTAATACTTGACTTCTTTAGCATGAACCAGATGGTTCCAGAAATCTGAGGAGACACAGACTGAGGTGAGGGTATGAGCAGTTAGTAAAGGAGCTGCCCTTTCCCCTCTGACAAATCCAACGCTTGAGCACTCAAAGAACACTATATGGTGTCAGAAGTTGTATCAAGCCAAAGATGTGGAAATGACTTCCTCCATCTCCAATAAACTCACAAGGACACCTCTCAACAATACAATATTTTGAATTCTTTCTACCTACCATGGGAGCTGCAGAGAAAGCACCTAAAATGAAAGCAGAGATGTTTCTTCATATAGCAAGCCCAATAACGTGGCCAGTAGGTAAATAATGCTTTACATGGGGGAGGAGGATGAAGATATCCAAGATTTGGTACAGGTTATGGATATATTTGAGGGAGGGAAATCATAGGCACCAACTCCGTGGAAGCTCCAGCCCTGGAGCACCCAAAGAATAAAAATGTTGGGTGCTGAGCACCCATCGGCAGCCCCCCCCCATCAGTTCCTCTCCCCTCTTCCCAGCGTCTCCCGCCCACTGGCAGCCCCGCCGATCAGCACCTCCCCCCCACACACCCCAGCACCTCCCACGCACCAGTGATCAGCTGTTCAGCGGCATGCAGGAGGCGCTGGTGGGGAAGGGGTGTGGAGCAAGGGTGGGGTACACTCGGGAGAGGGGGCAGGAAGAGGCAGGGCGGGGGTTGGGTTTTGGGGGGAAAGGGTGGAGTGGAGGTGGGGCCTGGGGCGGAGCCGGGGGAGTCCCCCCCGGCACATTAGAAAGTCGGCGCCTCTGGGGGAAATGTATAAAAGACATTTGCTTTTATTTATCATTAACAGTATAAACCCATGGGGGAAATACGCATGTGCCCCATAGCGGCTACCACATAACTACGTTGGGCTGCCCAGCCCCCTCATTTGGAGAGTCTGTGATGCCTCTCCCCCACACTGCTGCCATCCCAGCTGGAATATATGGCAATGATTGGGGGTGATAACATCTCCCCTGATGTCCAGTAGTAGTAGGGCCCTGGAACGCTCCACCTGAGTGTCAGGCTGGGGTGGAATGAAGGAGCTACCTACTCAGAGTTCCATGCTGGCTGACTGCTTCATGTTGGCACCACCAGTCACAGGTGAAGGTCCCATACACCTCTTCCTGCAGAGGCAATTACTTCTTCAATGGCCTGAGAGTTCACAGGAGAACCCTTTGCCCATGCATAAGAATGGGTTGGGGTTTGGTCCACCTCAAATTGTTTTAATTTCAAAAATTTCCAGGTATTCTACTTGAAAATAACAATATCAAATTCCTTTGGGTCAAAGAATAAAGGATTCCATAATAGAGGAGGTAAGTTCTATTGCACCATGAAAGAAAAGACAAATGTCTTAGCTGTCCCCATGTGCCTCAAGCAGTACCCCAGTGCGGCTCATCTCTGTAGTTTGTTTTACAGTGAAATGTAACATGAAATGTTACAGCATAGGTTACACTTTGTATAATGGTTTTGTCACTGTAGTTGTTTGGTTTTGGTTTTGGCTTGTTTTCTTATACATGTTTATTGACCCCTTCAGGGTCTCAGCATAACCAACATAGCATTTTGGAAGGGCCTCAGATGGCATTATGCAGATGTTTGCTGAGCATTCAAACATTCCAAAGAGACTACTGGAAACATTTGCTAACATGATGCTCTGTAAACGGAAATGTTATAACATGACACTCTCTCAAGACATGGACTCATTCTCACAACCAAGGCAGGATATATTCACAGGGTGAAAGAAAGATCTTCCCAAAATGGCATGTCTACAGGTGACTCTCACTCAAATGCCTTAACCCCTTATCTCTATGCTTACTCCTCCCATATAGTCTGTCTTTTCTTACAGTAATTATATTTGTGCTTACTCTTAGCCCTTTGAAAGGGCATGAACCACCTAGCCACAAGCATATTATGCTCCATTAAAACCAGAGCCAATACAAAACCGGCCAAAGTGGGTTTACCTCATGCTTTGTTTTTCATTTCCATTATTTCCTATGAGCAATGTCATGCCTTAAGGCACTGCCTTGTGTTGGGAATGCCACTAAATTTCACCCCCCCAAGGGAAGATCAGGGGATGAATTACACCTCCTAGAGCAAAGGCTTTAAAACTGTGGGGCACGCCTCCTTAGGGGGGTGAGGAGGATGTTCTGGAGAGGGGAAGGAATGAGCAGGTGGTTTGGGCCAGCGTGCGGGACTCGGGGAGGGAGCACCATCTCCACCCCCGATTCACCTCAGCAGGCCACCCAGCCTGTGGGTCAGTGTCAACATCCGCCGTGGCCGTGCTGATTTCTGCTTCCGACAGCTTCAGCACCCGGCACTAGTCCATTCCCAGAGACCATCACAGGTGCCTCCCTCCACCTTGAAAACCTGAGGGGGGAGGGGCAGGTATTGTGTCTTTTTTTTTGTCTGGGTTGAGGGGGTGCAACCAAACATTGTAACTCAAAGGAGGGGCTCAGGTCAAGAAGTTTGAAAACCGCTGTTCTAGAGGCACAAACAATCCTTCCTTGAGCTCACTGGTGTGTATTGCAGCGTGCTGTCTGCACTCTCTCCCAATGGGCTGGTGAGGATGGGGGCAGGGCCTCCTTTCCTCTTTGAGGTACATAGGAAACAGTCCTTCCATTCCTCTGAGCACAAAGAATGCAGCTGGGGCTGGCCCTTATACTGGCCAGGCAAGAGGGTGGAGAGTAGGATCTTTGTGCATCTCCACAAAAGTCAGCCAGAATATGGCTCTATATACATTGTGATAACTAAGGGCACAGTCCTGATCCCACTGAAGTCAATGGAAGTTTACCATGGATTTCAGTGGAAGCAGCTTTGATCTTTACATTTGTATGAACTTTGTAGTCAGTTAAACTCTCGTAAACAAAAAATGAGTTTTGATTTTTTCAGGTTGTTCCAGTCTCCTCTTCTGTTTGTAACTTTTGCAAACTCCAAAAAAATAGGATGAAGTCTAAAGCAACATAGAAGGAGCCAGAATCTACCTGTGCTAATTCAAAGTACTGTGCACAGTACCTGTGGAAAAACAATGCAAGGGCAAAATCCTGCTTATCTTAGGCTTGGCCTACACAGGTTTTGTACCAACCAATGTAACTATTTCAGTTATGGGTGTGATTTGTTTACAGATATAGTTATACCAATACAACCCCTACTGTGGATGCAGCAATACCAGTGAAAAGGTGCTTAAACCAGAATACTGTAGTTTATTCCCCTTCCCTTATGAGAATAGCTATGCCAGTATAAGCATTTCTATGCCAGTATAACTACATTTGCACTAGGGGGGTTGTGATGAGGCATTCACTCCACCCTGCCCCTGGAAAGGTAAAGATAGCATTGAAGGGGCTAATTAATCTGATAGGCTGCACCTGGGGGAGAATGAGGCTGGCTAGGCAAGCCCTAACAGTAGATAGAACCCAGATGGTCAGGAACAGGCTGAGCTGGTGCAGCACTAGGAGGCTGAGAATAGAGGGAGCTGTAGTTGCTCTCCAGCCTGAGGGAGGGAAAGGAGAAAACTAGGGAAGAACAGAAGCCCTGTGGTCCTGGCCCTGAGGGAAAAGGATACCCAGAGAAGGGTGGAGAAAGAGTCTGACAGAGACAAACCAGGAGCAGCCTAGGGAAATAGTAGCAATGTCTGGGACTGTGGAGACCTTGGCTGCTGTTTGTGAGATCCCTGGCTGGAACCCAGAGTAATGGATAGGCCTGGGTTCCCCTACCAGCTGCTGGGGAAGTGGCACAGACCAGGCAGTGAAGCAGAGAACTGCCTAGGACAGTTGTCCAGTGGGACTTTAGTACCCCGTAAGGGGAGGACTACAGTGAGCTGGCTGGAGGGCCAAGCCGTGAAGAAAGAGCATCCTGTGTCACAGAGAGAGGCGGCAGGAGTGGGTGTCAAACCTGGAAAGAGCTAATCCCCAGAGCAGCCAGGAGGCGGCACTCTAGTGGTGAGTGGACCCTGTGACAGGGTTGTGCTGCTTTAACTATAGTGGGGAAAGTTAAAAGGGTACAACTTGTGTGTGTAAACAAGGCCTGCCTGAACCAAGCTGTTTACCCAGTAGGACTGCTTACTTGGAAAGGCTTTAGTTGGTGTTGGTCCTGCTTTGAGCACGGGGTTGGACTAGATGACCTCCTGAGCTCTCTTCCAACCCTAATCTTCTATGATTCTAAGACAAGTGGGATTTAGCCCTAAGTTACTACATTAAATTGTTAAGCAGCTCTGACAACTGCTGTTCCCTATTACGGTAGATAATTAGGGCTGTGTCCTTGGATTTCATGTGTCAATTGCACAGCTCACTTTTTAGTGACTTTTTGCAGCTCTTATCTCTTCCCACACCTTTCCACACCCTTCAAAGGGAAACATGGTTCTAACTCATTAATACTTTGAATTTAAAAAAAAAATACAAACATGGACTCAGCCTATATGGATGTCAGGCTACCTGTAAGCTGATTTAAAAAAAAAAAAAAAAAAAGTTCTGTGTTACTATAGCTTATTGGAGAAGTGAGGCTCTGGTGCTCCCTTCCCTTTCTCTCATGCCATTGCAGGTTTAGAGCTGAAACACTGTTTGGCATGTTCATGTTCCCTTTCCTATCAGGGGGTTTTTCAGTCAATCCAGCATTAACTCCTGCTTTTCAGCTTCTGCTCCTCAGATGTTGCAGATTGGGATATAGTCACACAGTAGGGAGCCAGTGGCTCCTCAGGTTGCTGTGCTACCAGAGAGGGGAGGAAGGCCAGGAATGAGCACAGACAGGCCATCTACCCATGCAGAGGGCAGGCCCCAGCCTCTACAGAGTTAGAAATCAAATTCCTTGTAGATCCAAGGTCACACCTCATCCTCCTTTGCAAGGCAACAAACTTCTTTTTTCTGAGGGAGGTGAGTGTGTGACAGCAACACCATGGGATAAAAGTTACAGAGGTTGATGCTTTTCCCCCTCAGAGATTTTCCAGAGGAGAGCCTCAGAATAGTATTAAAGCATTTTTGGGAAACTAGTCATTGAATGTAACACTGCATGCTTTTTTCTATGGGCATTGCTCTTTTTCTTGTCAAGAAGAAATTTGTAAGAGTACTGAAAGTTGCCAGTTAGCCAAAAGCTAGTTGGTGGCAACAGATTGTTAGGAGAAGGAAGGGGAAGTGTGTATGGTAAAAGGCATTCTCCATGGTAAAATGCTCAGGCCACAAACATTTGCGGTGGAATGGGGTTACTTCTCCCCTTATCTTTGAAGCTGCCAACCTAAAATGTATTATGTCCAAAGGCATTTTTGACTGTACATACAGTAGGGAAGCCCAACTGATAGCTGATGTGTATTCAAAGGTTTCACAACTTATTTTGCATCATTTGGTCTGATTTTAATACAATACCCTACTTAATGTAGTCATCCTGTTGTCTTTTCCAAGCAGTTTTGATGTACAGCATGTATTGATTATCCCACTTGAGTGAGTCTGAGTTCATTCATAAATTGTTTTGACATTTATAATTTTGATTTCTTTGTTCCTTCCCTCTCTACAGCCCACAAAATCGTTTATAGAGAGGGGTACTGGTACAATAAAGAATTGCTCGTTAAAAAGTTGGTTTGCTTATATGGAATCAAAGCTTGCCTCCCTTGTATCATGCTTTTGGTACAGAATGTTTTAGCTGAGGTTCTATCAGGACTTCCACTAAAATACCCTGTTTTCAGCTGCTCACAAACTTCTGAAAAATCATTCTTTTAAACTGAAATGTTCTCTGCTTGCTCTTAACCCAAATGCCCCATTTTATGAACAGTCTGAGTAAAATCCATTCACCTAGATTTTTAGTTAAGTGAGGATGTAAAAAAAAAAAAAATTCCTAGTGTACAACTATGGTAAAGACTTTTTTGTGTACATGGGACTTGACGTAACTCTCATTGACTTTAATGAGTCTTGCCATTTATTTCAATGGCACTGGATAAGCATAACTCAAAAATGACTCCACTTTTCAAAGTGAGACACTCCAGGTGGTTTGTTCTCACTGAGGACTGGTCTCCAGGCCAAACTGCAAACAAAAAACCATCAAGAGTTAAAGTGACTGGAAAATCAATTTTGAATGTGCGTGAAGACCAAAATGTCCATTAAATGTAAAGCTATAATTCTACATACAGGGCTATATAATGGCATAAATACATGTTGTTGTTATTATTATTTGTATTCTCATAGCATCTAGGAGCCCTAGTTCTGGACTGGGACCCCATCATTTTAGGTGCTGTACAAACATAGTTAGTTATGTAAATGGTATTTTGAGTTTTTGTTTCATTGTGGAAATCCACACTTGTGTAAGAATTTGACTCTTTGGAAGCACACAGTGACTTAAGTAGAAAGATTAATGTTTTGGGGCCTGATTCTAAAGTTTCAGCTATCCAGCCATGGAGCCGAAGCAATGTCACGTGAGCACTCACACGCTGGAAATCACAAATAAAGAACAGCATAAAGCTGAAAATGTAGTCCAAGTGAATAGTTTGTGATCAGCACATAGGCTGAGTTTTTATTTGTATAAAGGGTTTGAAAGGCCTAGAGAAGGTAAACCGGGAGTTTCTGTTCTCAGTCTCAGAACACAAGACCAAGTGGACATTCAGGGAAATGAAAAGGTGGCAAAGTATTTTCATCGTGGATTTGCAAACAGCGAAAAAAGCTAAATTCATCCAATAAATTGTACTTTTCAAATATCAAAGGGGTAGCCATGTTAGTCTGGATCTGTAAAAGCAGCAAAGAGTCCTGTGGCACCTTATAGACTAACAGACGTATAGGAGCATGAGCTTTCGTGGGTGAATACCCACTTCTTCGGATGCATGCACGCATGCATTCACCCACGAAAGCTCATGCTCTTATACGTCTGTTAGTCTATAAGGTGCCACAGGACGCTTTGCTACTTTTCAAATAGTTGACCTATATCTAGAGTGCATGGCCTGAAGTTGCAGCTAGAACTTAAACTTGCACCCAAACCAAACCTTTATTTGAGCAATGAAATAGTTGTTAGCTTTAAATAACTATATTTGTTTCCATGGATCTCTGGCACTCTTAGCTCAAGAAGTGCAAAGTACTCCATGTAAGGATTCATAGATTCTAGGACTGGAAGGGACCTTGAGAGGTCATCGAGTCCAGTCCCCTGCCCGTATGGCAGGACCAAATACTGTCTAGACCATCCCTGATAGACATTTATCTAACCTACTCTTAAATATCTCCAGAGATGGAGATTCCACAGCCTCCCTAGGCAATTTATTCCAGTATTTAACCACCCTGACAGTTAGGAACTTTTTCCTAATGTCCAACCTAGACCTCCCTTGCTGCAGTTTAAGCCCATTGTTTCTTGTTCTATCCTTAGAGGCTAAGGTGAACAAGTTTTCTCCCTCCTCCTTATGACACCCTTTTAAATACCTAAAAACTGCTATCATGTCCCCTCTCAGTCTTCTCTTTTCCAAACTAAACAAACCCAATTCTTTCAGCCTTCCTTCATAGGTCATGTTCTCAAGATCTTTAATCATTCTTGTTGCTCTTCTCTGGACCCTTTCCAATTTCTCCACATCTTTCTTGAAATGTGGTGCCCAGAACTGGACACAATACTCCAGCTGAGGCCTAACCAGAGTAGAGCGGAAGAATGACTTCTCGTGTCTTGCTCACAACACACCTGTTAATACATCCCAGAATCATGTTTGCTTTTTTTGCAACAGCATCACACTGTTGACTCATATGCTCATGTGTTACCTCTGATACAGTAACAAGTAGGCATATTGGAAATTTCACAGAAGAGCTTGTTCTCATCCCACTTCCTGCCTAACTTGGCAGAATCAAGAAGTTCAGGTACTTTAGATAAAGTACAGATGAGCATCTGAATTTTTGGGTACTTATCTGAATGGAATCTTCAAACCTAAGATTTGCCCTTCTTTAGTAGAGAAAAACAGCTTCTGCCACTGAAAACTACTTTTTAAAAATTTCAGGAAAGCAGAAATGATCACTTTCACCAAGCTGTTCCCTTGACACTGCATGAACTTTAGCTCTAGTATTTGTGTATAGAGACTTGATAAAACAGTCCCTTGAAGACAGATAGAAACCTGCAGGTAATTAAAAAGATAACATTATTCAGAGACTTTTGCTTTTGGCTGAACAGTTGGGTATGGGTAATTATAGTCCCTCTTGGATTGGTTTCAGTGACTGACAACCCCCAACAATGCCCAGACCTCACTCCCAGCTGCACAGGGAAGTGAAACTGCAGACGGATGCAGATTTCCTCTAATTTATAGCAGCAGGAATTTTTGCTTGGTGTTTTTTGTTTGGTTTTTGTTGTATTTAGGCTTATCTTTTCCAAATATGAGATGAGATGTGTGCAGAGCATGTTACTTGTCAGCAACAGCACCACTTTCCAAGTCCATGAGCAATTTATGTGCTGTGACATTGTAACTTTTTTCTTATAAGTGAGGACTTAACACTGTAATTGTGTATTTGTGTATGTACCTGTAAATAAATCAATGGCTGGTGCAACTAGACTACAATTAAGTAAAACGTATCCAAGTTTTTTCAGTAACTAACTAGATTAAATTTTGGTGGCTAGATGAGGTTGTTTCAGAGTTTCTGGAGTTCTCCACATCATTGCTTCTGTGGCTGAGTTATGGTGGTTTGAGTGCATTTTAGTATCAATTATTTGGTGGTCTTTTCAATTTAATCTTAATTCTGGATTTCTAATCTTTGTTTTTTGATGTAAGGTTTCTTATTCATTAGGTTACTGATGTTTATGCTCAACCTAAACACCAGATTAAGCAAGGATATTCACTAAATTAATATCTGTAAGCTATTCCTTTTTTGTTTTAAAGTAAAATCGGGGTGGGGGTGCTATTTCAGGAAAGCAGTAGCAAGAACAGTTCAGTAATTTTGTAAGGGGCATGTGTGTGGATGCAGAACCTCCAGTTAATTGAATTTCTCTGCATTTTTCAGGTGGTTTGGCCTAAAACTAGAATCAAAGTAAACCTCTGAAAATAGACCTTATAACGTATAGGATAAAAATGCCCCAAATGTACAGTCTTCACAGAGTTGAACATTTGTTTGTGGAGGTATCCTGCAGACCTGAGGTCCTCTATGCTCATAGGGGATGCAGGACTTTGAAGGGAGCCAGTTATTCATAAATTCAAGGAAGCTCCTGTGTTTCAATTTTTAGGGTGAAATCCACTCCACCCACACAGAGCCTGATTCTGATCCTAAACCCAGGGCCAATGCGCAGGCTGCCTTGCAATCCTTCCCTGGGGCTGCTGTTCCAGCCTGTACAGTCAAACCTCTCTGTGCTGAGGCCAATAGATGTGCATCAGTACAGTTTCTGTGGTTCTGTCCTTGGCCTGCCCCTTTCTATGCTGTCCTATGAGGGGGCAGCACTGCCATTTTCCATGGTATGTAGGGGGTCTGCAACCAGTGCAAGCACTCCTGCCTGCGTTCTCCATGGCTTAAGTGAAGGAGAAGATCTCGTAACTTTCCTTAGCACCAGTGGTGAATTTTCAGCCTTAAACACAATGCAAAATCCACCTTGTGGTGTAGACCTCTCTACAGGAGAACAGGTTACAAAACAGTAACTGCGCACAGTGGTGAGCTGGAGCCAGTTCGCGTGAACCAGTTGTTAAATTCTGAAGCCGTTTTAGAACCAGTTGTTAACCCGCTTCCCTGTGAGGGGGCGCTGCGGCTTTGATGGGCTCCGGCCAGGAAGTGATGTAATTCCTCCTCTGGCCACCGGGAGTGCTGCGCTGCGGGAGCCATGTGGGCCGCTGCCTGGCCCTGGGCACAGGCCCTGTTGCTGCTGCTCCCCTGGCCCTGGGGCTCCCGCTGCTGCCTGGTGGGTCCCCGGCTGCTCTGCTGGGTCTGGGCTGCGTCCTGCTGCTCGGGATGCTCCGAGCAGCTCTCCCTGCCGCACCCCTTGCCCTGTCTCCAGCCAACCTCTGCCGCACCCCCCTGCGGCCCTGCCTGCAGCCAGCCCCTACCTCCAGTCAGCCCCTGCCCTGCCTCCAGCCAGCCCCACACCCCCTTGCCTCCAGCCAACCCTGCACCCTCCTGTCTCCAGCCAGCTCCGCACCTCCTGCCCTGCCCGCAGCCAGCCCCACACCCTCTGCCTCCAGCTAGCCCTGCCCCACACCCCGTCTGCAGCTGGCCCCACGTTCACTGGTGCCCTGAAGTTCCCAGGGCAGTAACCCTGCAAACCGGCTTCAATGAGGGGGGGCTGTAGCAGCAGGGGAGCCCCGGGCCCTTTAAATAGCCCCTGGAGCCCAGTGGTAGCAGGGGGCTCTAGGGGCTATTTAAAGGGCCCGAGGCTCCAGCTGCCTCTGCCGCCCTGGTCCTTTAAATAGCCGCGGGAGCCCCGCTGCTTCCCCAGGGCTCCCGTGGCGATTTACAGGGCCAGGGCGGTAGAAGCAGGGGAGCCCTGGGCCCTTTAAATAGCCCCCGGAGTCCTGGGCTGCTGCTGCTACCCCGGTGTGTGTGTGTGTGGGGGAGAGGGGGGGGGAGGCACTTACCTTACAGGGTGGGCTGGCGCTGGCTCTGACTCCCTCAGCCATGCCCCTTCCGCCCTAGACCCCGCCCCTTCCAGGGGCCAGAGCTGGCCCCAGCGTACCGGTAAGTCACTGGACTTACTTTCACCCCTGAGGAAGGGTATTGTTAGAGAGATGCTAAGCATCCCTGCTGGGTCAGGCTGGCTGCTGGTGCAGAGGTAGATGGCGGAGAAGAGCCAGAGCAAGGCTGTGAGCCCCATGTGAAGGGCCAGAAGAGAGAATCTAGTTTTATAGATAAATCCCAATATAATCTGCTGCTGGGCCCACAGTCCCCGATCAGCTCTGCAGCTGTGTGCATGAGCAACAGCTGTGGGGCCAGAGCATCACATAATGTATGCAGGCAATGGCACAAGCAAACTGAAGGCATAAAGAAAAAAAATGGGCTGATCTGTGGCACGGAGCCAAGCTGACTGAACACCTGGCAGCACTTCAGGGAAGAGTGAGACAGCGGCATCAATCCCTGTGCTCTCCTCACAGGCTCTGGCACTCTGCCACAGCTCCAGCCCAGCGTGACCCATCAGGGGGCTGGGAGATCTGGATACTGACCATGGCTAACCAGGGACTGATGAACAGTTCTAATAGTGCAAAGCACCCGCAGGGCCTCACCCAGGGGAAAGTAATTTAAAGGGTCCCTACCTAAACCTTCTTTCGTCAAGGGGCACAGTGCTAGAGCTGTGCAATAGCCAGAGCTCTGATCACTCCCTCTCCCCACACACCATATGTCCTCATCATTTACACGGTGTCCTGCATGTTGCTGGAGCAGTGATGTCACCGGTCAGCTTATGTGACCACCAGTGTTGGCTGCTGATCTGTCTGGAGAGGGCAGATGAGTGCTCACCTCCTCAGGCTGCTTGTATGTCCTAATTTCACAGGTACATCTGCTGGCACATTCAGCCTCTTAGATGAAATCTCGGCCTTTGGTGAATCTCTCACCCAAGGTTCCTCCTCTTTAGAGGACTGTGGTGTCTGCAGAAGAAGAGGATTCCCATCATGTGGCATGTAGAAGTAGTAGATGCACCTGCTGCACCACAAATACAGTCCCCATTACCAGCAAATCAACATGCTATCCCCAAGACTCGCATACGCTGTCCCTGCCCTTAGTGTGTTAGGGATGAGAAGGCAGAGGGGTACAAGCAAACCTGCCGCCTTCACAAAATTGAGGACCAAAGCATACTTCTCCTCTCCCACCACCTAACGCAATCTTCACAAACATTTTTATAGGAAACCTTTAACATCCTCCTTATTTTTAAATTAAGCATTATTTTCCTCACCTTTTTTTGTTTCTATAATATAAAATGTACTTCATTATTAGGCTTCAAATTTCACACACACTCAGCAGGCATGAAATAGGAATTTGAATTTTAAATTTACCACTTTGTTCAGCACAATCAATGAAGCTGTTCTGGTTTTTGCCAACCATAACTGATGTAATTTTATATAATAAACAAAACATCTGTATCCTGAAACATATTTGTTCATAATCCCAGACAGTGAGTCAGGGCTCATTCTCTGGATTTTTATATTGATGTGCACAACGTTTCAGACCTGAATATGAGTGCCTTACAATGTGTTAAATAGTCCCTTCAAGTTAGAATACATCAGAGTACAAGAGATTTGCCTTTTTTATATACAAAATTGCATTTTAAAAAGCCCTACGTTAAAAGAATGTTATTTTGTTTGCAAACTCAAGCACTCAGATTCAGGAAATATCACTGTGTGGTCACCTGTGCAATTTTAATTCTGTCCCCCGGTACATCCAAACTCAGGGAGATAGGGGTCAGGGGGGAAAAATAGCGATTAAAGACTGTATTGTAATGCAGGGGAGAGAATTAAGGCTGTGCAAGCCCTATCAGTTCCCCATCCCTTTTGTGAGAGCATTGTTCCTGGGAGGTAGCAAGGGCTGAGCATTCTGTGATGATGGGAATGGCTATTGTGACCATTCCTTACACCTGAGTGGTGGCTTCCTGCACCTGTCCATGCTCCCTTACTGTGCATTCCGGACAAGCATTATTCACACTGCAGCCACAGGCAACTGCAACATACAAGATTTTCGGAAAGAATGTTGGAGTGCCACATTCTCTTTCTGATGCCCAGCTTCTACCCAAGCTCCTTTACATTGTCTCCCTTCCAGGTCTGCATTTTACACCAAGGTTTTCTCCTTCTCTCAAGCTTGGAATTGGCTCATGTCCCTACCCGGAAGAGCTGTTCTCTGTCACTGGGTTTTTGTGAGGTTACTCCCCCACTGTCCTATAGCCTATAGGGCTTCGATCCTTTCCAAAGTCCCACCCTTCTTCACTGCCAGGATCACATCCTACTTCAGGGCTTTGTGAAGGTGCTGTGTTCCTCCTCTGATCCACAGAGCCGCTGACCAATTCCCAGCTGCTGTGCAGTCCTATTCTCAGGCTTATATGCTCTGGATTGTAGTGGTGCTCACTGCAGATTCTGATTTTCCTCCCATGTACTCGTTCTTCAGAATTAGTCATTGGTCTTGATTACACACACAGTATCTTGCTATTTTGAAAAATAATTGACAAGAAAGGAAATCACCACATCACTAGAACTGACTGTGTTGCTCACTGATTTCAAAATAAAATATTGTAGGACAGCAGATTTATGCCATTCTTTTGCCCATGAGGCCTCTAGTTATGGCTGGCACTAGCCTTCAAAAAAGCAACACGTTGACATTTCAGCAAATGCTGAATTACAATGGACATCTCATAACAAGCCTATCTGACAGCAACATGCATAAATTGGCTGCTGTCCTTGCCCTTACAGTGATGGGTCACATAATATGCTATTGTTGAGACAGCCCTAAGAAAACACAAACTTGAAAACATACAATTTTAGCATGTGTGTTAAAACTAAGGAGGAATTCATAAAACTGCCACAGCAAATTCACTCGTTCTTCATTCAATTATTGAACACGTACAAGATAATGCCATTGAATATTGTGCTGTTTCAGTTTCCATAGGCTCGTCTGATAGGAGACAGTATCCCAGTCTCCAGCCTAATATATTAGTAATTCAGCACCTTGTATGTCTGAATTATGTATCTATACATGGTTCTCAATAGCTATTGGCTCAGAATAGCTAAAAGGGAACAATGAAGCCTACATATTAAGCAGTCGAGCACCGAAGAACCTCAAACCACCATCACATTCTCCAAAAATATATCTGCTCTGCATAAATATCTTTAGAGGAGCTCGATTAACAATGCCACCTAGAGCAATGGATAGGTGCTTCGTACATCTGAAGAAAAAAGACCTTTTTTGTATTTACACTAAGGGCCCTTTATGCTACGCTGCCAGAATGGCATGAACAGCCTTAGTGTAAAAGAGAATCAAGCTAAGAATATTTAAGTCATCCACATGCCAAGGGAAACAGCTGAGTTGAAAAACTTTGAACACTTAGGTCTGCCAGGTTCTGAGACTGAGGCTTTAGCTGCTGAGGTAAGTGGCAGAGTTCATGTAACACTTCATGCCTAAATCACCAATTTAAACTCTGATCCCGTCAGTAGTTACTGAACGTTGTTACCATTTGACTGTGTCCCCCTGATGTAAAACACATTGTGGGGCTCAGTCTCCTTCCTAGTAGATAGATGCCCACATCATAAAAACCCATCACCACAAATTGACACATTAACAATTGCAACAGAGAGGCCAAGTAACACATGGGCCAGGGAAACTGCAATGCCGCTCTGCGAGATGGACTCTCTAGAATATGGTTGAGGCACACTGTCTTGGCAGCATGGGGAAAGATTCCACTGCTACTACTGTGGCTATGTAATAGGACTTCAATCTCCCAGGCAGTACCTTTCACAAGCAGGAAGTTCACTAAAACCGGTTCACATAATGCAGGTACCACCATTAAAGAAGGCAGGGGGAGGACTTTCTGATTAAAATACTCACTACATGGAGGCTCATACAATGCTGCTCTGCTGCTTTTTTTAACTATGGATATGTCTACATTGCAATTAAAACCCCCAAGCTGGCCCATGTCAGCTGACTCAGGATCACAGGGCTCGGGCTAAGGGGCTGTTTAATTGCGGTGTAGACATTTGGGCTCGGGCTGCACCCTGGGTTCTAGATCCCTGTGAGGTGGGAGGGTCCCTGAGCTTGGGCTATGGCCCTATGTGACCTCTAAAGTTTTTGAAATTTCCACATCTAAGCAACAGACAAGCAAACAGCAGTAAAACTGAAAAGCTTGTTCTGGGGAGAAACCAGGTTTCAGGTGGTCAATGAATTATGCAAGACTTAATTTCTTGTAAATCTCTATGGGTCTTGTGGCACTGCTGCACCAGGTGTTTCCTTCTCGTAACTTGTGGGTGATGGCACAAAACTATTTTATTATTTACTTGCTTTATTGTGATGCTCCTAGCTGTAGTATGTTTAGCCTCACACACACCCCTGGGAGGTAGGATGGCATTGTTTTGCACATGGGGAAGCTGAGACACTGAGAAGTTATTTAATGATTTGTCCAAGGTCCCATAGCAGAGCTGGGGATAGAATAGAGAGCTTTTGATTCTCAGGCCAGTGCCTTAACTTCAAGGCATCCACAACAGCCAAGGGCAAGATTCTACCCTGTGCACTGGAGGATGGTGGGGCAGGTCCCCGTTGTGGCTAGAGCTGTTTGGAGGAACTCTGGCTGGTGTCTCCAAGCTGCATGAGTTGAAACAATAGATGTGATGCCTTTGGAAATGTTACAGCATGCTCACCTCTCTACGTTCAGCTGGCTGCATTGGTGGTCTCTGCTCCATTCCTAGTGGACCGCTACCTTGCACTCTCCTAACCCCATTCGACCATTAACTCCTGTGGTGGCACTAGCAAGGATTCCAGATAGCCCCCGGCAGGTGTGCTAGGGAGAGCTCTTTGCACCCTTCCCTTCTATGCACATTCATGCAGGGGACAGCCAGCATCTGGCCATAATGCAGCAGAGGTTCATATCTTTTAACACATCTGGATAGAAAAAAAAGATGTATTAAATTTCATTAAACTCACAAAACAGCAGAGAGTCTGTCTGCCTCTGCTGGGAGCCTGGAATAAAACTTTAAGAAACCCTCCAAAACTCTGTGCAAATGGTAAAACATTGGTCCTTATTCTGACTCCACTTTCACTCATTTTGCAGTGGGGTACCTCCGCTAAACTCCTTTTACTTGCTCCTGACTTACTCCAATGTAACTGAGTTCAGAGTGTGGGCCAGTGTGTTTTTTAAAGGCTTCAAGTAGGCTAGAGCTTGGCCAAATATCTAAATTAAAAATGTGTTTCCAAGGTTTCGGCCAGCAGTCACCATAGCCTACTGTAAATCAATTTAGAACAGCTGTGCACAGCTTTTAAAATTCAGGACTGGAACATTTTAATTGGGGAAGTGGAGTGAAAGTTGCTGGGCCATAGTCCCATTAAAAACAAGGAGTTTTTTATGGAGGCAAAAGCTACACAAAACTCAAAAGCCATCATGCCATTCCATCCCCGCTATAATTCCGAGGTAGCATCCTAGGATTTTGATATAATTCTCTAGCCCTGAAAACAGCAACAGAATGTAATTCACACTATGGGATCATTCGCCTTGACATTAGAATCCCTTGACTGGATATCTCTTTGCTTTCCTGTCAGAGAAGTCTCTCCCTGTGCTGTTGGCATATGTGGATATAATCTGTTGGCAACAGTGAAGTGGTGCGAGCTTACCTCAGCAGTGAATTTGGCCTTTTTGTGGCCTATGTCATCCTTTCATACCATTTCTGATAAAGTAAACCAATCATGATGCTCTTGCAAACTAGTGTTTTGGACTGCAAGGCTGTATTG
Organism: Terrapene triunguis; assembly: GCF_002925995.2. Lineage (NCBI taxonomy): Eukaryota > Metazoa > Chordata > Testudines > Emydidae > Terrapene > Terrapene triunguis. The sequence continues at coordinate 22,922,420 of NW_020664436.1, forward strand.
CCCACTTTACAAGAGGTGGCACTCAAAATGTCATCAAATAAATCATTCCCCTTCTCCCAGTATTATTACAGTCTTTTCATCTGCCTGCCCTTGATTGGCTGAATTAGAAAGGAGAGGACTCTTGAACTTCCACTAGATGGGTGTAAAACGTGAAACAGGATACTATTGTTTATATGTTAGTGGAAACTTCCAAAGACAATATACAAAGGAGCTTCCTTTCTTCTTTCACAACAAATGTATTATTGGCAGCTTCCAGGTACAATATGCCTTTTGTGAAAACAAAATGGTCAGCACTTCACTCCTTTTTTTTTAAATGTTCTCCAAAACAAAACAAAAAACCTTGACCAGAACAGGATTTAGTAGGAGGTAGAACTGATGCAAACAGGGCCAGCTCTAGGCACCAGCTTGGGGTGGCACAATTTCAGGGGCGGCATTCTGGACACTTTTTGTGTGTGTGTGTATGTGTGTGTGCTTGGGAGAGAGCCGGCCCTGGATGCAAAACCCACTACTTGTGACAATCCTGTTAGGACTTGATAAGTTTATGGAGGGGAACATATGATGAGGTTCTTTACAGTGGCATATGGTCCAGCTGTGACCGCTGGTAGCAAATATCTCCAGTGGCTGGAGATGGGACACTAGAGGGGGAGGGCTCTGTGTTACTACAAAGAATTCTTTCCCAGGTGGCTGGCTGGTAGGTCTCGCCCACATGGTCAGGGTCTAACTGATCAACATATTTGAGGTCGGGAAAGAATTTTCCTGCTGGTCAGATTGGCAGGGACTGGGATGGGAGGCTCACCTTCTGCTGCAGCGTGGGGCACCAGTCACTTGCTGGTTTGAACTAGGGTAAGTCTTTTTAAATCAAGATGTTGAGGACTTCTGTAACTCAGCCAAAGGTTATGGGCCTACTACAGGAGCGGGTGGATGAGGTTCTGTGGCCTGTGATGTGCAGAAGTTCAGACTAGCTCATGATGATCCCTTCTGGCCTTAAAGTCTATGAGTATAAGAAGGGTATTAAGTGCACTTAAAAGGACAGTACTGTCAGAACCGTTCTGCTTTCTCAGGAAAACAGAGCCCTCAAACTATGTTATGAAGCTTTAAAGTGGGCATTGCTGTTCAGCATTGATGCCACAGGCCAATGAGACTGAACCTCTGGACACAGAAGAGCCATTTTTTAATCAAATGCAGTTGCAGAGAGCCACAAGAGAATCAAATGTATTTATTTGTAACAGGTACCTGTTCACGTCACCTGTGCCATCCTATTCCTTTAATCCTTTCAGTGGTTTCCACTCTTTTACTTGTAGTAGGAGCAAATCTCCACCTCCCTTTGTAAAACAGGGATAGTAATGTTTTCTTGCTTCTGTAAAGCAGTACAGATGAGAAGGCTATCAACGTGTTAAGCATTCAGGCATTCTTTCAAGATGTGTCTATATGTGGAACAGCCTTCTTGTCTGCTAAATGCCCCCTCCTTCTCCATAGTCTTCCAGTTTTGATCTTCATGTTGACTCTGTCCCATTGTCATCACTCTGTTTGTTTTGCTAGTTTCATATGTCTGTCTTCATTAGATTGTGTGCTCCTCAGGGTAGGGACCATGACTTTCTATGTGTTTGTGAAGTGCTGTATACTTGTAGAGCACTCCATAAACAGACGTGTATATATAATTTTGGGTTCTACCTATTTCTGAGACCACTCCTATCTCTGTGTGATACCACAAGCCAACAATCCTCTTCCTTAAATCAGAACGGTCTGGTGACAGGGTTTTCTTGATGATGGATTCTCAGCTCTGATATGCACTTTCCCTGTTGGTTCATTATAGCTCCATTCTGATTACCTTTGTGGCCTGCTTCGAGGCCCATCTGTTTTCCAAGTACTCTAATTTTAAGAGAGCTGCTCAAATGGAAACATCCAAGCAGAAGTTTCAGCTTCCCACAGCTGGCTAGAGCTTTAACTTAAATGTCTGTGTGTATTAGTCTTTGCCTGTCTGTGTGAGTGTGTCCATCTGTTTGTGTCTCCATGCTTTTGTTTTATTTTAAGTTGCCATTTCCCAGGGCAGCTAATATCACATCATTGTCAGGATGTCAGGCAACACCTGCTGTACAACTTACTCCGCCTCAGAAAAGAATGGTAGGTATATATTTTTGCCATAGACTTTAGATTTCAGGGTGCTGAATGAGGAAAATATCCTTATAAAGAACATAAGGAAAGCCTTAAGGAGTTTCCTGACAGGAATTTTTGCTGATGCAGTTTGTTCTGTAGCTCTCTAATTGGTATGAGGCTTCTGTTATCACAATTTTTGCTCACTTGCACAGATTGTTTACCTGCTGTGAGGGAGCCACAGTTCTCTGTTGTCGTTACAGCTATTAATGCCATTACTTTCTCAGGCACAGACTATAAAAATATCAAATCTGTCTGCTTGAACATGGTGGTATGGGCTCCTCGGCTTTGACATCTACACATGAGAGCCTCTGTGGCTATTCCAGGAAAATCTCTAACTCTTCAGACTTGCAAACTTAACTTAAATGGCTCTAACAAACACATTACTTTTAATAAGGTATTTTTCATGAACAATGAACTGCTTCTAGTGATATGCCCCAATTCTACCTTCATCCTTCTTCCAGGCCAAGGAACCTTAACATAGGTCTAGGACAACTGTAGCTGACATAATAGCTGTGAAGGGCTTATGATCCAGCAGATGAATCCACCCTGCTGAGAATGACTGCATCTAAAAGGCCTATTCACCAGAGGAAGAATTTTATTATTAGCATGTCCCCAACCACATGCCTGTTTAGTTGGTTGGGAGTGGCAGGGCCATATCTCCTTTGCTCTCTGTCTTGTGCACAATATTGACAGGAGCAAGAAATAGCTGCGTTTTGGAGGAATGCAGGGATTATAATTGCCTGGGCTGCTGCATGGGAACACAAGAGGGTGGGAATGAGCAGGTGACTCCTTGCATACCTTTGGAACAGCTGGGCAGTGGGCACGAATTAGGAATAAAGTTATTGTTTGGCCACTCTGCAACATATGTAGCTTGTGAGAAAGTAAGGTGTTTCTTGGTGTTTGAAAGGAAAAGATAAACTGGAGACGCTTCCGTGTTTAAAGCATATTTCTAGGAAATATTTTATTTGATTTAACATTGATTTTTAATACGATCAATACTTAAGTGTTTTCTGCACAGTTCTAAATAAATAACGCTTACCCTAAAGAAACCAAGAACTGCTGTGTATTTATATATACAGCACATATGCATATAGTCACTAATATTCAACTTCCTATGTACTGTATTAGAACTGCAATTTTCCTTCCGTGGGCTGAACGTGGTCTCTGTGCTTAATTGAGGATCTGTATGTCTTCTGCATCTGTGATGGCAGAGCCCCAAAAGGGGATGTGAAATGGGGAAGTGGGCGGAATTAATAAAAGAATAACAACATTTATTCGCATGTTGCTCTCTGAAACAGGTGGATCTGGAGGGAATATTTTTGAGCTCAAGTTAATGCTGACCTTAGCTGGAATAATTTGCCCTCTTGATCCTCCTCAGATGTATAGTAAATAGGGAGTTGTCTGGCTGCTAGATGTGATTGTACACATCTGTCAGATAAATCAGAGATCCAAATGCAAAATGTAGCACTCGGCAACATAGTGTGTATTTGTGACACTCCCTGAAGGACTTTCGGTCCATAAACCAATGAATGGATTATAGTGAGGCATAAATATAGCATTTTTATCGGTGACAGATGTAATCCTGTTCCAACGTTGCTCATGTTATTTAAAAGAAAACCATATCTATTTTCCTCGCACCAGTACTCTGAATTTCCAAAGATAATAAGCACTTTTCCACATGAATGAGCTGGGAACTATGTCTGAAAATTATTTGGCAGTATTGTTTTGAAACAGGGCTGGCCATAGCAGAGCGAGTTTTCTGTTAACTCTTGTAGAATGCCACTTCCACTTACAAGCGCAAACAACCCAATTCAAACTGCTTGAGCAACAGGGATTGAAGTATTTAGCATTGTTTTCCATGCCCAGGAGAGCGGCCCTTGCTTTTTGGATGTAACTTGCAGCAGGGCACAGTCTAAATGGCAAGCTAGCAATGTCATGGCAGAGTTATGGAGAGCAGCATCCCAAAGCCAAGAAGCAGGTGTGTGACATACCTCTCACTTGCACGGATATATGCCACAAAATGTTTCAACCCTTCCTACATAATATTGTAATATACACTCCTCAGCAAGGGCATAGTGCAAGGTGCACATGGAAGATATCAGCTGCTTATATTTTGAGACAAGAGAATGTACTTTCTCTTTAGCTACTAGTAAGCACTGGCATATGCAAGGAGAGAGTGTTATACAGGCTCCAGACAATGGCTTGCAATCCGGTAGTGAGCAAGGCTTGAAGAGACCAGGACTTTCAACAAATTGTAGGCCAGGAAAACTATTATGTGCAGTGCTTTCAAAACTGCCGCACCTGGCTACAGTAGTGTCGTACTGGATTATATGGATTTCAGTGTGTGGAAACATCCTAATTATCTAATATGGAAAAGAGTTGAAGAATGCTACACTGCTGGACTCAAAGTCTGTGCCAGTTTGCCATTACTTTACACAGGGGCACAGCACTGAGCTAACGCTAAGCTTACACTGCTTCAGGAAGCCTTCTGGGACTCTAGCAGCAACGAGGTGGAGTTGGAGGAGATCTTTGTGGCTCTCAAATAGCTTATTTAGGAATCAAAAGTTGGACTCTGGACTGTAGTGGGGAGGTCGGTCACATCAAGCACCAATTTAAGTAACTGCTGGATTATGACATCCTTTGAGGGGATAATAGATTTTCTGCCTCAAAAAGAAGTGTTGATTATCTCAGTTGGGGGGGCTCTCACCCTCTTTTTAGCCAAGGGGGTACGGAGCAGGGATGGATCAGAGTCACAGGTGGGTTCATGTACTGTGAAACAAACTCTGAGGTTATCTTCTGGGGCCATGTAATACTATTGCATTTTCTTCTAGGCAAGATTTTGATAGAACTGGAAGAAATACAGAGAAAGGGGGCAAATGATTAGATTTATTTATCAAGAGTGGCTAAAAGTGATTTAATCTGCAAAGTTTTGCTAAATTTGGGAGGTGATCTCCATCTATGAGCATTTGAAAAGTGCAAACATCGAGGAGGAAGAGGAATTATTTGGGTTGATAGAAAGGGGTATGTCTAGGAGTGTTGGAATTACTAATAATATTTGAAATTATTAATATGGGAAATCACCAAATACCAATTTAACCATAAATTCCTTTTTTAAATCCAGAGGTCAAATGGTACTTTTATATGGTTGCTCTAACCATGCCAAAAAAGCCTAACTGATAAGCACTTTACTACATCCAAACAGTAACAAAACACTTATAAGCATTTTAAGATACTTACAAACAGGCTAAACCCAGGGGTGCTTAGACTCCTGTTGGTCGGCTCCAACAGACAGGTATTAGCAATAAGAGTTTTCTTTCTTTATACCCTTTAACAAACAAGTGATGTCATTGCCAATTACCGACTTCAGCTAAAAACCAATTTGAGACAGTTCACCCTTGTTTCCAGTCTTAATCCAGATAAGATTTACAACCGCCTTTCCTCCTTATCTCTTGCCCTCCTTCCTGCTCACCAACCACTTTTTCGTTGCACCTGGGTTCACACAGGAGATAACACTGGTATGTGGGGTGGGAAGGTCCATGATGGCTCCTTTTTAAGAGAGATTCTTTCTGACTTTTGAAAACCATCTTCAGTCACCCCTACCAGCCAGAGGCCTTCTTTTTAGAAACTTTCCCTTATCTCTTTAGTTATTCTTTGAACCAGACATCCTCCCTACTTCATTCCTTTGGGCCTCAGACCTCATTATTTTCAAGGCCTTCCTTCTATGTACATGCTAGTCAGGGCATTTCTTTACAACACATATCTATTTCCTTATCCTTTAATTCTTTAATCCTTGTAGGAGAAGTATAAAATTAATGGGACAAAAGTTTAAAAATGAGAAATTAGGCTGGATATGAGGAAAAACTTCCTGACAGTGAGATCTTTTGGTTTGTGGACTGATTTCCCGAAGGGAAAGGAGAAGCCTCGTTACTTGGGACATTAAAAATTAGACTAAATGAAACGCTAGTAATTGCATTGTAGGAAACAATACTAGATTGGCAGGGAAATGAACTAGATGATCTGCCAGGGTAGAGATTTTTCCATCTCTAATTTCTATCTCCTCCTCATTCTTAACTGTGGAGTTACCACCATAATGATTCAGAGAGCCTGGTCTTTCAGCACAGACACATAACTGCATGTCAGAAAATTCTATTCTTTCTCTTGATCAATGGATCTTAAATTTTGTAAATAGACCATGTCACACTGGTATCTAAATGCTGTTCCTATTCCCAATTAAGAAGCTGATCAGTGGCTTTCAGGTAAGGAAATTAGAAAGCCAACAGCCAAAATAGCACTTTGGTGCACAGTCAGTTTTCAGTCAGTCCATGCTCAGGCAAAATTCCAGTTGGCTGTATTCTCTTCCCTGGATAAGCTCTGTGGTACCATATGGGGGACAGCATGCATCCTAACTACACTGTCCATGGCTTATCCACTCATTCCCCTACCTGCCCAGTGTCCATCCGCACCCCTCTTCACAGACCCTGGACCCCTGGAATTGTTTGTGATGCCTAGAGGAGCAGGGGAGGACAATGCCACGGAGGCAACTAACCCGTCTGCCATCCAGGTGAAGTGAGAGAGTGACATGCACAAGGCTCCTTCCATGTGCAGATCTCAGATTATGATCCAGATGACAAAGACTTGCAAAAAGTGAATGTTCTGCTATCGATTTGCTGAAAAGAATTTCAAATTGCATATCCAGCATAAAATGTGCAGTTCGCTGTGTGTTGGTTAGTTACATCTGTCATGTGATGTGCTTTCCGCATCCGGATTGCAGGACTTGTATAACTGATTGTGAAAGTTTTGTATCGCACTCAACAGTTAAGTGAGCTACATTAAGTGACTTATGTAGCTCACTTAAGTTACAGCACAAATTGAATGTGTAACACTTGCCATTCAGGCAACCTGCTGGACAAGAATCATTTGCTGAAGAAATTTGTGAATAATTTTGAAAACTGAATATATTTGAGGTCTTTGCGATCCTTTCAGGGACAATTAGCAAACAGTAAATAAGGGCAAAATTTGTTAAATACATTATTTGCTAAGATGGACCCCTTCTACTACACCCCAGAATAACGAGTAAGATGGTATCGTGCCCCAGATGCCTTGTAAGTATTGTTGCTCACTTGCCCATAAAAAGAAAGCATTAGCTGCCTCCTCGTTATGGGTGCCATCCAATTCTCACTGAAGTCAACCAGAACCTTTCCATGGACTTTTACTAGGTGCTGCATCAGGCTCTATAATGCTCTCACTGATCATCAAAGACAACCTCGTTGCTCCTCCCAGGATGGGCAAGACTCACCGGGATGGCCATCATTAGTTAGAAAAGCACCTACTAAGCATTTTATTTATGATAAAGATGAAGGTTGCGATGGCATACTCTGTACAGGCAAGACAAGCTGCAAAACTCTGTCCTGACGTGTCAGCACCTACTTTGCAGCCAGGACATGGCTTGGAGGAAGCAGGGTGTGAATAACAATGATTACATTTGGAGAGTGAAGAAATGTTGAGAATGGCTGCACTACTTCCCATTTCCTGTGCAGTGACCCTCTTGCCTGTTCTCAGTTGGCAGCTGATGAAATGGTGGAGAGGGTTTGGGATCCCTGCTGAGATTATTGCTGAAACTCCAGTCACACTCCTTGTTTTTATCCTCCTATTGTAAGCAAGTGATTTTACTGTGCACACCATGAAGTCAGGTTTTGCAGGTGGAATAAAACAATTTTTCATCCTGAAAAGCTGACCAAGATAGAGCAAGAAGCTTATCATATTTTGTAAGTGTTTTGATGACTTTATATGTAATTTAAAGTTACAAACTGGAGACCAAATTTGGCTCCGTTATAGAGGTGTAACTGAGCAGGATTTAATCCCATACATTTCAATACATTATTTATCTGTTAGTAATGACACTATACATCATTTAAAATCAAATTTACTTTTCCCTGATGGCAGGTCTACACTACCCGCCTGAATCGGCGGGTAGAAATCGACCTCTCGGGGATCGATTTATCGCGTCCCGTCGGGACGCGACAATCGATTCCCCGAATCGACGCTCTTACTCCACCAACGAAGGTGGGAGTAAGCGCCGTCGACTGGAAGCCGCAGAGGTCGATTTTGCCGCCATCCCTACAGCGGGGTAAGTCGGCTGCGATACGTCGAATTCAGCTACGCTATTCGCGTAGCTGAATTTGCGTATCTTAAATCGACCCCGCCCCTGTAGTGAAGACGTAGCCTGAGTCAGGGTGTTCCTCTACTTTTTGCATTTCACTCAGTGAACAAAACTGGTCTGTTTCATTTCCTATTTATAATAAATTGCACTTTTGCTGGCTCCCATGCACTAGCACAATGAGGCTTTGTTTTCATTTCCACCAGTGCAGGAAAATGTTTCAATGTAAAATAAAACATGTTTTTAATTAAATTATTTTTATTTAATTTCATGGGCTAAGATCTTATGTTTTGCAATTAAGAAGAAGAAGAAGAAGAAAGACAGACTTAAATTTGGGGCTGAAGCTACTCGAGTGTCACTTTAAGGTTTAGTCTAAGAGAAAAAAGTTAAAATAACTGACTGTCTGAGAGCACTCCCACGCTCACAGGAAAACCCAGAAGAGGCCACTAAGCAGAGAAGAAAATCTTCATGAGATTCCCTTCCATGGAGTTTCCTCCCAATCTGTGTGCCCCATTTTCAGGCAGAGTTTTGCCCCTTCCCTGGAGGAATAGGCTGTGTGCCAGGTCTACGAACTTCTCTAATTGTATCACCTTTCTGAGGGGAACACTCACTACCTACAGGGTAAGATCTTTTGGGGGCTGAGACTGGCTTTTTATTATGTGTTTGCACAGTGCCTAGCACAGGGGATTCTGATCCCTCATTGAAGCTTCTGGACACCACCAAAGTACAAATAACTAATAACAAGAAAGCTGGCAGGCACAACAGAGAGGACAACGCATCATTCCCCCCCCCCCCCCCCGTGCCTCTCCCCAGCCTGTCTCCTCCCTGTGCATAGATCAGGGACTGCAGGGGAAGGCAGGGAAGCTGCCAGGGGGTTGGGAAGGCATGTCGTATATGAAGGGTATTCTCTTTCACATATAGGTCAAAAGGGGTATTTGTGATGCCTTTCATCTTCTCTGTGGTTATTTTGAGCCAAGTTCTGTCTTAAGAAACGTGGTATCAGTGAAGTCCATGGGAGCTGAACTTGTGCACATCCAAGGTCAGAATTTGGCTGTCTGTAATTATCTATTGGGTCCCTCCTCTGCCCTGCACGCTTAATTATAAGGGGAGTAGTTTATATTGCCCTGGAATTTTCAGCAGCATTTGGTCTTCATAGAGTTTTTTTTTCCTTCCATTTTCTAGGTGGGTTAACAACTGTGATACAGGGTGGTAAAGTGACTCACGGAGTCACACAAGTGACTCATTGACTCTTCTGCAATTGGAATCCAGCATCCCTCTGACTCTAACCATTTAGACCACACGGACAACTAATATTATGTCTGTGGGGAGAATTTCCTCAGCACAATTCTGTCCTTTTAACCTTTTAATACTCTTCCAACTTAAGATGCTATGGGCAGGCCCTAGACTTAAATAGCTGTGCACAGCTGCCACAAATTGCTTTCACTATGCGCCAGTGATCTCTGGAGCTGGCTGACCTAAACCTTGGAGAAAGAATTCTTAAAGGTTTTATTTTGGGCTAGCTTTTAACTGCTTTTATTCTTAGTTCATTATTTGGCCTGAGATGAACACTGAGTTAAACATATAAAAGGGAAAAATAAAAGGCAATCCTTTCTCACCCATAAAGATGGCCTTGATGACCACTTGTGGCAGTGAGTTCCACAAGCTAAGAGGTTGGAAAGATTTAAAACAGGATTGTATATTTATATGGGTAACAAGAATATCTAGGGAAAAAAACGAGGCGTCCTTGTGGCACCTTAGAGACTAATAAATTTATTTGGGTATAAGTTTTCGTGGGCTAGAACCCACTTGATCAGATGTATGAAGTAAAAGATACAGGAGCAGGTATCCTTTCTTATGCCCAAGTAAATTTGTTAGTCTCTAAGGTGCCACAAGGACTCCTCGTTCTTTTGCTGATACAGACTAACATGGCTACCACCGAAAAGAATATCTAGAGTTAGAATAGTAAATGTTACAAAGAGACAAGAGTTTGGGAAGGGGATAACCACCCCTCGCTCTTCAGAGCATAATCCAAACTTTAATAGGAATTAGGAAGAAACTATAGGCATGTTAGTCCATACGTACCTAGGGTTTCTTGCACTTTTTTCTGAAGCTGTTGCTACTGGCCACTGTTGGGTACAAGACACTGAACTAGATCAGCGGTTCTCAAACTGTGGGTCGCCAGGGCTGGCATTAGACTTGCTGGGGGCTAGAGCATGGGGCCGAGCCCCATTGTCTGGGGCCGAAGCTCAAGGGCTTTCACCCGGGGCGGTGGTGCTAAGATTACAGGACCCCTCCTGGGGCTGAAGCCCTTTGACTTTGGTCCCCTTACCCCCCGCAGGGTGGCAGGGCTTGGGCAGGCTCAGGCTTCAGTTCCCCCTCATGGTGTTGTATAGTAATTTTTGTTGTCAAAGGGGGTCGCAGTGCAATGAAGTTTGAGCACCCCTGACCTAGATGGATCACTTGTCTGAGCCAATATGACAACTCCTAGATATATGTTTATCTGAAGAATAAAACAGTAAAGGGTTAGCACCCAGAGATTCTAAGCTGTCACTTTAAAAATGCACTATCTCTGAAGTTCTACCTTAACAAAACAAACAACTGTTTATGCAGGCCAGTGATTGTTTTAGTGTTCACAAGAGTGGGAAAGAACTGGGTGGAAAAAATCTGTACTCAGGCTTCTGCAACACATTCTTACTGGCACTGCCACAACAATTCCATATTAATTCCACTGAGTCTAGTAATGTGATGCAATGAATACAGGGGGAAAGTGCCAGATGACATTTTGGAGCAATTAAATCTTTATTTTGTTTATCTGCTTGTTTATTTGAGAGCTAGTGTAGATGACTGTGAATATTGAAGTTGCATGCCTCATGTGAATTGATACAACAGCTAATTCTTATTGTACATACAATTTTTCCCTCTTCCCCCCCCCCCTAATTACTGTAGATCTTCTGCATAACTGGTCTGTAATTAATGATGCTGGAAGATCTTGCCATGCATGTTGAAGTTTTGGATAGATTTGTTGGGCCAGATTCTGCTCCCACATACACCCATTATTTATCAGTTTATTCTTGATATGAACCAGAGTAACTGAGAAATCCATTGATCCATTCTGATGCCTTAATAAATTAATCCAGACTCAAAATATATTTTATAGTATTCTAAGCAATTCTAAAGAAGTACATACATTTGTCAACAAGGGCAAAATCCCCCACCAGGGCCAACCCTGAATAACCAGGCAGGGTGCTGGGCAGATGTATGGGTGGGGGGATTCCTCCCATCAAGGCTGAGGCGCTGGCTACTTCAGCCCAATGGGTGTCAAGTTGTTGACACTTTCTCGAATACATTATTCGGGGACAACACTGACCACAGAAAAGCCAACTCTTACAGGATTGAGCTTAATTAGTGCAATATTTCAGTGCCCTACATTTCATCCGGGAGCTGCTGACTGTTCTGGTATCTGGTATCCCAGACAGGGCCACCCAACGGAGGGTGAGTGCAAAAAGGGCTGTTTGCACCAACTTCCCATTTGAGAGAGCCACCAAGCCAAGTGATGGCGTAACAAGGTGGTGAGGTTGCGGCGCCACTCATGATGGAGAGACAGCCAAGCCAAACCTGAATGATGACACAATCCCAAGCACCAGGTCGCATTGTCCATAGCGTGAAGTTTGGGTCAGCTCTGTGGGATAGGAGCTGCCATTGTGGGGTGAGTGCAGGGCAGACTCCCGCTCTAAGTTCCCCCCTCCCTCTGTTCTTTCCCCTTCTCAGGGTTTCCCCTCAGTGAAAATTATTTTTAGAAGGGTCGGGGGACTCTTAGTTTCAGATTGTGCCCAAAAACCTCTGTGCAGCCCTGATGCCAGAATAATGCATGGGGAGTGTGTGTAATTCTTGTGGCTGCCCACTACACCAAACCTCTAGAGTGCCAGTAGCATGCCAGGTGTACAGCAACTTGTAAGCGAGCACTGTAGGTGCTTCAGCAGCTAGGCCTTATAGGTGCTAGCCCTGGTGGATCCCAGTAACCACTTGCCACATGGCTAAGTGAAAGTGTAATGTACTAGGGCTGGCAGAAAAAGGGAAAGGCCTCTGTACCTAGGGTATCTACAGCCTAAACTGTTTGGGTCCTTGGGGGCAGTCCAATTGACAACCTGAGCTCGTCAGGCCTAGTGTCTGGGGTGCCCTCTCCAGTCCAGTCTCTACTGAAGCAAATAGACACTTGCAGCTTTCCAGGCCAGGCTCAGTTAGTGTCTCTCACTGGGACCTCTCTGTGCTGGTGCCCAGCCCAGACCCTGCTGCCACCCCGTAAGTCCCACACAGCTGTAATGTCTGGCAGTCACAGCCAGAGGCGGATTTACAATGAAACACACAGTGCCCTGGCACGGGGCCCCCCAACTACAGGGGGCCCCAGGGCCGGGCACCCCAGCACGGTCCAGAACCCCCTGTGGGGGGGACTGCTGCAGGGGCAGAAGCTGTGGGGGAGAGCAGGGACGGACCCGTTTAAGAGCCATGCTGGAGGCGCAGTGTGCGGTGCGCTCTCCCAGCCAGTGAGCCAGGCTCCTGCTGGCTCCCGGGGCCCCTGCTGCTGGCTGGCGCTGGCAGGCAGGTGAGGAGCCGACTGGGGGTGCGCTGTAGGGGAGCCGGGTGTGTCCCCTTGGTGGGGCAGCCGTCCGCGTCTGTCCTGCTGCCCTGCTCCTCTGGATGCCGGGCAGTGCAGGTGCAATCCCTGGCATGCACTGCTGCTGGTGGCCCCTGGAAAAGGCCGGGGGAAGGGAGCGGCAGGCCAGGGGTTCTCAGCTCTCTCATGCTGCTGCCACCACAGTTCTCTTTGGCAGCCAACAGGAGCAGCGGTGGAGGAGGGACATGTCTGCCAACCAGCCAGGTAAGGTGACCCAGCAAGTGTTGGGGCTGGGGCACACACGCCCCCCCCCCCTGCCCTGAGCTGCTCAGGGCAGGGGGCTGGGGTGGTCCCCCCCCACACACACACACATCCCCCTGCCCTCACTCCTGCATCCCCCACACACACCCCACCCTGACTCCTGCAGCCCCTCATTCCCCACCGCCACCTGAGCACCAAACGGGAGCTCCTACACCCCCCCCCATCCCCACCTGGACCCCTCGCACCAAACAGGAGCTGCCCCAGGTAAGCGTTCCATACCACAACCCTCTGCCCCAGCCCTGAGCCCCTCCCTCACCCTAACTCCTAGCCAGACCCCACACCACACCCCAACCCTCCGCCTGCTCCTGCACCCTAACTCCCTCCCAGATCCCACATCCCAACCATGAGCCCCCTCCCACATCCTAACTCCTGGCCAGACCCCACACCCTAGCCCACTCCTGCACCCTAACTCCCTCCCAGACCCCACTCTCCAACCCTGAGCCTCCTCCCACATCCTAACTCCTGGCCAGACCCTGCACCTCAATGTTTTTTAAGGTTTTTTTAATAAAGTGCTCTTATCCAAAGCACTTCACAATAGTTAGCTAATGGTACAAACAATATTTGGAAAGATCATTAAGTGGTTCGCTGAGACCCTTAGCAATTTTCAAGTGGTCTGTGGGAAAAAAGTTAGACTACAAAAACAATCAAGGTACCTCGTTTTATTTTCATTTACTTCCTATTACTTATAATATAGGAGGAGGATGAAGAAAAAACGAATGAAAAACAGGGATGGGGGAGATAAGAGAGAATGTTCTTTTTCTTGACCTGGTCCCAAGGGAGGGTCCCAAAAATGAAGCTGAGCACAGGGCCCCACTAACTCTAAATCTGCCACTGGTCACAGCCTGTTCCAGATGTGGCTCTGTTCACAGTTCCAGGGGCTTCTCTCCAGCTCCCTGCTGCCATCGAGCTCCCGCTCCCAAACAGAACACAGCCACTACCCTTACCTGGCCAGGAGAAAGGGAAGTGCACTAGGGAAGGTATTGATGGAAGTTGTAGTCCCCTGCTTTGCAGATCCGTCACAGGTGTATGCTAAATGATGGAGCGGGGTAGTGGGGGAGCCCTAGGTTCTATTACCATTCAGCTACTGGCTCCCTATTGGACTTTGGGGAAGTGACTTAGTGTTTCAGTGCCTCTGATTCTCCATCTGTAAAATGGGAGTAATTACACTTATCTGAATCTGAAGTGCAAACACAGGCGTCGACTTCTGCTCGTGCCAGTTGGTGCTCGACCCGACCTCCCCTCCCCAACACTGCCCTGACTCCACCGCTGCCCAACCCCTTCCTGCCCCGCCCTCATTCCAACCCCTTCCCCAAAGTCCCTGCCCCAACTCCACCCTCTCCCTGCCCCTATTCTGACTCCTTCCCCAAGTCCCCACCCCGGCCCCGCCTCTTCCCCTGAGCGCGCCACGTTCCCGCTCTTCTCTCTCCCCCCCAGCCCCAGAGCTTGCTACGCCACCAAACAGCTGTTTGGCGGTGGCGGCAAGCGCTGGGAGGGAGGCAGAGGAGCGGGGACGCAGCGCACTCAGGGGAGGAGGCAGAGGTGACGTGGGGTGGAGACGGGAGCTTGGCTGCTGTGGGTGTAGAGCACCCACTAATTTTTCCCCGTGGGTGCTCCAGACTCCACGGAGTCGGTGCCTATGAGTCCAGATATTTTATCATCATCTGTGGATCCAGGAGCAAAGCTGGGAGTGAGATATGAGCCCCCGAAGTGTGAATCTTCAGCTCCACAGTGGAGAGGCTGGGGTGTCATCAGCACTATTGAAGTTGGATCCTGGCTTTTGCTAGAGCAAGGGAGCAGCCAGCACACAGTCAGACATTGCAGGGAAGAATCTGCTTTCTCACAAACCCAGCCCAGCAGCTCACCCTCTTGGTCAATCATACCCCAAAGGGAAGATCCAGGGTCAGTGTCCCTTCTTCCCGAGGTAATGTGTCATGAGCCACGTGACCTAGGGGAAAGCAGAATATTCAGCCGCCAGCATGTAGGTCTCTGACCGTACTCTCACAACTTCATCCTGTGGTGTGCAGGTGCTCTGGATCATAAGGAGTCACTTTTAGTTAATGTGGCCTCAGGAGCTGGGGAAAAATAGTAAGTTTGAAAACAAACTGCATGATTCTTTTCTTGAGGGGAGTGGGAAAGGGGAAGCCTTGGAGCTGAGGAGACATAAAGTAGCTCTGGGTGAGCTGAGAAGATCTCAGAGGTGAGGAGAGCAGTAGAGAAGGCAAGGGAAGGGAACCATGAGCTGGGCACTGAGGAGGGACAGGAGAGTCTTGGGATTGTGGGAGACCCAGTGTCTGCAGGGGTCACTGAAGCAAAGGATCTCTGACTTTAGCTGGATATATGCCTCAGCGCTCTCCATAAAGGTCGCTTTGATTTTGTTGAAACTAGACCCTTAGTTAATCTGCCCTGATCAGAGTCACAGCTGTGTCCCTGCTATATTGTTGCTGCTTACAATGGTCTGTGGTTTATTTTATTCACAATCCTTATAATAAATATTGGATGGAAAATAGCAACATGTTTACAACTGGATCTCCTGTGTGTTGGTTTCTTAAGTGCCTCTCGTGATGAATGTGGTGTTCTGACTCTCCCAGTTCCCTTGAGACCCCATGCTTGCCTGGCTTCCCTGAGGAGTTTTTCTCAGAGCAGCTGTATTGTGTTCTCAGAGGTTGAATTCTTCACAGAAGGAGGGACTGCTATGGCCCAGTGGGTGATTGATCCCCCACAAGGCAGATGTGGTGTCACCTTTGGAAGCAGGCCTCCTGGCCTGAGGTAAGAGGGCCTCTAATAGCTGCTGTTTGTACTGGTGGAATAAACACAAAGAGAAAGAAACAAAGCAAAATAGGGGAGGAAACCGATACCAGCCATAACACAGCTGAGACTCCAGCTGCTTTGAAACTGTTTTCTGCAATAAACAATACATCTGAACAGGTTCTGATTTCCCTAATTAACCCCCACAACAATGCTAGATAATCATACAATTTTCTGTAAGTAAATGAAATATTAACCCCTTACAAAAATGATCCCTTGCGCTGTTATAGAACATTTCCTCAGTACCTTTGAAAGCATTTTAAAAAGTATCATTATCCCTATTTTACAGATGAGGAAAAATAGGCATAGGAAGGTTGAGTGACTTGATCAAGATCCAAGAGCTTTGGTAGGGCCAGGCATAGAACCCAGCTTACCTGACTCCTCGTCAAGCACTCATTCCCCAGGGCTATGCTGCTGTTGTGTTGCCAGTCTTCCAGTTGCAGGAATGAAGTTTATGGAAGTATAAGTAGGAGTGGTGCTAATAGTTGAAAAGCAGTTGCATCTGTGTTTTACCATCCTTTACTATCCCTTCTGGTCTCTCCCTCCCTGCAATGCGCCCCCCGAACGCATACGTGCACACACACGTAGAGTGATTAATTGTTACCCGTGTCAAGATAATCCATGTTTCAAGAAAATAAAAGGACAGTTGTGTGAAAAACACAGGGCAATGCTTATTTTTAGGTCTAGCATCCTAGGATATGCATTGTTGTATTGGAGTGACTGATCCTTTGCATGATTATTGCTAAAACGTAGATCAAAGTGTGCCCTAATTTGACCTGATATAGAACAAGCAATATTAGGCACCGAACTGTTTACATTATTTGTTGTGAATGGAACTTTTATTTTTCCCGTTGGCAAATTATTCCCAAACTGATCACAATTTCTACAAATGAATTCTCTATTCCTGAATAGTTTGGACCATTTTCAGCTTATGTATGATGTATTAACCTTGGTGTGCAGATATCTTATAGAGGGCACAAAGGCAGCAAGCAGAAGGGGAGGACATGAAGCCAGATTCTGGCCCTCATGCCAGCTTCTTTGTACCACTCCAACAATGCAGAGTGGCTAGAAAGCAGGTTAACCAGCTACTTAGGGATTCCCTTGTCATAAATTCCCTGGGTGGTGTAGGACTAGTGCAGCGGAAGGGACATACCAGGGCACTCCTGTTCTCCAGCTATCCCTTGCTACCAGAATGGCTGCTTGGGAGCATAGGCAGCCAGGTATAACTCGGAGCAGGTTTTAGACTGCTTTGATTTAGGGAAGTGGACTGGATATAGTAAAGCCACCTTTCCCCTCTCCCTCCCTTCTGGTCTCACAACAAGCACAGGTCAGGCAGAGCAGAAAACCTGGCTCACTGTATATAACCACTTGCCCTTTCTTGATGGGACCCCTGCATTGTGCGTGTGTGTGTGTGTGTGTGTGTCCACTACACTGCACCACCTGAGGAAGAAAGAGGCTTATGTAATGGGTAAGGGTTTTAGTTCATCCCTAACAGTTCCCTATATACTTGGCACGTGCAGAGGTTCTATGGGTAGGACAGTGGTACTGCATAAATACATAGTTAAGCAATTGCTAACCATTGTGGCCACTTGTGCAAATAAGCATTTGAAGTCCTGGCATTAGATACCCATATGGAGCACAAAGACCAGCTGCTTATGTTTTTAGACTTTTTTTTTTTTTTTAAAGAGCAAATGTCAAACAAACGTCCTCTGTCATTAGCAGGAAAAGAGAACTGCCAGTTATGGGACGCAGGGGCCACGGTAGGAGTGGAATGTTCCACTTGTGTGATGGGGGACAGCAGCCTTCCTCACTTGTTCACTTTGGGATTTGAGGCATGGCCTCATACTTAAAGCATGGACCTATGAGTGGGAAACTTTTCCAAGGAATATCACTATAGAAGAACTCAACACATGCAGTGCTATGAACTACCAATGCGGTAGTCCATATTTTCTCTTTCTTCTTTTCTTTTCCTCCCAAGATTTTAAATGTTTTGCACTGATGACGTGTACCAGATCAATAGGATGTCAGTGCCCAGGAATGTTACTCTGCAGAACAGTCACAGTATGGGTAATGGCTGAACAAGCTTCACCATGCCACCCAACCAACCTGTCTCTCTCTCTCATGGAGGGCTGAGCGGATTTCCATAGCCATTTGCTCCATGCTGAGAGTGCCTAGAAAAGAGATAATTCATGTCAATTTTGGAAGTAATTTTTTATCATGTGAACACCTCTCCACTAGGAACTGGACTGACACCATCAGTTTGCCAACAGATGACTGCTCTGTTACAATCGCAGTTAGTATATGTAATGTTTTCCTCAGAGCCCCCAAACAGAGTGTAACAATAACCAGCAAAGAAAGGCATTAGAAGGATCTAAATTTCACTGAAGAACATGCAGATTGCAAACAGAACATAGGCAACCTCATAAATGCCTCAGATAGCTTCCTCCGAGAGGCTCTGCTAAAGCTGAAAGAGCAAAAGGAAGGTCACTTGCTACTTCTGGTTTCACATAACTATACCCACAACAGCAACCAACTAAGATTAACCTACCCTAATATGTATTTTCCTTTCTCAGAAATGTTGGTAGAATCATCCCTGTGATGTCGGATAATCTTACTGATATTAGCTTGGGAGTGGGGAAATTCCCAGTTCTTTCAGTGCAGTTGATTAGTGGATGCACAACAATTTGGGGGATTCAAGTGTCAGAAACCAGGCCATTTCTTTGCTGGAGGGCTGCCAGGAGGTGGGGGCCCTCTGAAGACAGTATAGTTAGTGGGAGTAGAGTGTCTCCCCTCTCCCTCTGCAGTGATCTCTCTCTGGCCTAGTCAGGATGACATCAGCTAGCTGCTGAGCACAGCCCCCTCAATCAGTCATGATCCAATATAATCTGTCTCCGTGTTACAAGACGCTAATTACAATAATGAGAGCTGGCAATATTTGATGTTTCACTTATAGCCCCAGCTCCAGGAAATAAGTGGTTCTGTGAAAATCTTAATGTCCATTTTTTTAAAACAAGAAGTTTCTAGCCCTCATGCCTGCAGAAAAAGACTTTAAAATGGGACCCCAATGCACCCTAAAAGCTCAAATACTGGAAAGCAGATGAAAAGAACCTGCTAGTGGTCATTTTTGTTCAAGTCTCATGATTCTTAAGCCAATCTCATGATTTTGCAGGGCCTGACTCGTGACTTTGAAAATCTGGGGCTCTCTTCTGTCAATACATTTTTAATGCAACTGTCACCATAGCATCAAGGTACCTGTAGAAACAGGGGAATACAGTAAAAATGGAAGACTGCTCAGGACTCTGAAAGAAGCTCTGAGGACTCTGGGGAAGAAAATAGCTTCTTATTAGCTTTACTGACCCAATCTCTTGAGGGTGATTGTTTATGCATTAGTTATCTCGTCTGGCTAGCTGCCTACTTTCAACATATCGGATGTGATTTTGCTCAGAGACAACAGTGGATGGATAGACAGTTCCAGTGAGTCATCTTAATGGAGTTTGAGTTTGTTTATAGGGCAAGGGAGACGCTCTGAAGTAATCCAGAAGGCTAAAGATCTTTAAAGGGTTTTGCAGATTGCTCATAGATTGCACCCGCCACAGGTCTGAATGATGTCAATGGGTCATTGTGGCTTATGCAGCAGCTTATCTTATGGTATGGCTCTAGGGATTGATGTATGTGGTGTTTAGCTGTCTAACATCTGTGCTACATCAAACTGGATGAAGAATAAAAGGTACAGTATAGACAAGTGGTACAATCTAGCAACTCTCTCTAATTTTTTCATTAGATCAAAACGAATCTGCTGTTTTATTTATTTTTTTAACCCTTTAATTCTTTTTAGTGGCTGGTTTGAGGTATTCTTAGCAAACTTACCTTCCTCCACCATCCTTTCTGCATGGACGTCTAAGGGGGGGAAAAAGACATTGCTGCATGTATTTGTGGCATAAAGGAGAATCTGAACTGCTTTAAATTGCTTTCCTACATTTCTACCCAATTCCCTTTTCTCTTAGACAAGGTGAAAAACAAATGCAAGGAAAATCAGTCCACCCTGAAGGAGCCCTGAAATCTCACAGAGGAAGACATTTGTGCCAGTCCTGGCCCAGGGAAAACACCCAAACAACTCCCAGATCAGTTAGTAATAACAAAAATATGGGATGCCTCTCTTGTTCTGCCTAAACATCCTACATAATTGTTAGCCCATATCAGGCTCACCATGGTTAATGAGCCCCTAACTCCTCAGTCACTGGTTGGAGAACACCAAAAGACCCTCAATGCAGTTGATGGTGGATCCTGGTTGCTGCAAAAGAAGTTGAGAACCTGCAGTGAGGAAGCAAAGATAACCTGTGGGTCCAGAGATGCTCAGGTTTCTCTGTCAGAGAGGAAAGCCCAAGTGTTCAATTTGTTGTACTGTTTCTAGTCTGTGGGCAATGAGTGATCACACCTCTGGTTGGGATATCTACAGGGGATTGAACATGAGTCTTCTGGATCTTAAAAACCGAGTCTCAATTGTTTGAGCTAAAGGTTTGGGTCTGTTAGCTTGGAGGCAGCAGCAGATCTATAAACCATTTTATAAATGCTCTAGCCACTTGAGCTGGACAAAGACCCCCATTATGTCGGCATAGGTTATGCATTGCATCACTATGATGATCTAATGAAAGGACACATGCCAGAAAGACACTGTGGCCCACAAATTTCACCTCAGCCTGCTCTTCTTCCAAGCAGTTTTGTTGTCTCTTCTCACAGAACTTAATGAGGGTGCTGAGAGGCAGGTCACTGAACTTGCATATATTGTCACCAGCTCTAGAAGTGGCTGGTGTATTTTATTTGGATTGGTGCTAGGACAGGCCAGTTCCTCAGCTGGTGTATGTCTATTGCAGTCTGAAGGTGTTTGACAGTAGTGCACTCACGGTTTGGCTGTACTTGTCATTTCCTAGTGTAACTGATACTGTGATGCATTTTCTGTTGGGTAAATTGTACAGGCACATTAACCTGATTGACAGGAACAGTGAGTCTCAAGAATTTCCTGAGGAGAAATGTCCATGTGCAGCAAGTGAAATGTTTCCGTTTTCTTTTGACTGCAGTGTGATATATCTTTCTACTAATTTCATTTGCACCCTTATATATAATATAACCTTCATGAAAATACTGGTGTCTTTGCTGCCTGAACTCCCTAGAAATTTCTGTCATCTTTAAATAACCCAAGGCAAAATCAGCAATGAGACTGTCTCTTCCTGCCTGCTATTGTGTTACTAATTTAGTTTGAGATGTTTGCCCTATATAGTAATGGTTGCTAGTGAAGCAGTTACTCTCTGCATCAGAAGTTAAAATGAATGAACAAAGCTACGCTTGCCCTATTTGTCTAATGGCAGTATGAGTGCTCTTGGTTTTCATGATTCAATCTAGCTGCTGTTTTTATTAATTATATAATGGAGGCCCCCTATTGTCGTAGTAATGATCAGGATTGGGGCCCCACTGCAGTCACTGCTTCATGGTCACTGCCTCAAATAGCTTATGATCTAATTTGAAATGTGATACAATTAGGGCATGTCTACACGGGTAGTTGAGATTAATTAACTAAAACTCTGAAGTTAATGCACATATGTTAAAGCACGTTAAATCTCCATGTGGGTGCTCTCATTCAGAAATAAAGTGGCCTTAGGAATGGAGGATTAAGCTACAGTGAACTAAAGCCACTTTATTTCTGAATGAGACTATCCACGGAGGGAGTTAATGTGTTTTAACATCTGTACATTAACTTCACACCTTAATCAGTTTGTCTTGGCTTTCCTGAGTGTTCCCATGTAGACTAGTCCTAAGCTGGATAAACTAAAGGAGGGACAGGAGTAAGGTATATGTAAGTTTAGCTGTTGCACAGTTTGATTCCAAATCATCTGAAAGTATTTGCTGCTGCTGTTTTACTTAAAATAAACTATTCCCCCACTGAGCCATCATTGGTTTCATGGGTTTGGGTTTTTTGGTGTGGTTTTTTTTTGGGGGAGGGGTGTAGGGGGGGAGAGAGCATCTATCATAGCTTCATGCTACAGCCTCAGCTTTAGACCAGTCTCTTGCAGGAACCCTTTTGATATGCCAGACTTCAACAGGTCTCACTCTTCCTTCAGAGTAAGCCACACAGCCTCACCACCTCCGGAGAACAAACTTCTGGGGCTTCTATACTCCTACTTATCAGGCCCAGTGGGTCTAGAACCTGGGTCTGCAGAGCTACCAGGCAACAGATAGTGCTATGCTGTTACCCAGTAGCAGCTGTACCCAACTTGCACTCGACTACTCATGACCTGCTGTGGAACCCAGACTATGGGAAGTTCTGACTTAGAAGGGTCTGACAGGCAGCAGCCTCGTGACTCCTGATTGGCTCCCCACCCTATATAAACCCAAGGGGCATTCCAGGAAGTATCCAGGCAACAGTGTGGATTTCTTGTAATTGCCATGACCATTCCTGCTCTTGAACTCCTGGCTTTGATTTCAACTTCATTTAGACTTTGCCTCCTGACTCAGACTCTGACACTTGGTATAAACCCTGGCCTGGAACCTGGCTACAAATTCCTACGCTACTCCCAGACCCGGGTTTGACCCTGCTGACTCTCGGTCCCAACTGTCATTGTTAGGATCCTGACATTGCTTCACAGCATGAGCTCTGTTTAGCAAGTCTAAATGAGATAGACTCCTGGTAGACACTTGTGCGCTCTTCAGGGCTTAATGCACCTCACCAAGTATTTACAGTGACACTCAGGTGGCACTTTCAAAACAGTAGGATTTATTAGTCAACTAGAACAAAACATAGGAAATCCTTTGGTTAGCCCAGAGCCCCAGCCAAGCTGTATTGCACCCCACGTTCATGCTCTGTCCATCTCTTGGTCTGAACCTCCTTTGTCCATTCCCAGGTGGAAGCCCTGACTTCTTCCAGCAGCCACCTTCCTAGTCTTTTGTTCTTGATCTGGGATCTTTGCTCAGTCAGCTTCCCTCCTGAGAGGTGGGGAAATCCATCTCCCTCTGGATTGTTGGTTGCTAGGTATCAATGTCCAGGCGATTTGGGTTTTCCATTGTCATCTTGGATTTTCCACTGATGGGGTCAGCCTTGGCCAGTCCTTCTTAATGACCCATTCAGGCTCAGACAGCTAGCAACATTCATACCTATGTCTCCCAGCCTGCCCTGCGAGCAAACAGTACTTCTTTCTCCCACTGGGTAGTCAGGCCAAATACAGGGGAAACTGAAGCACACATAGTATTCATAAAAATATTACAGAAAATTCCCACTTGGTCACAACAGAAATGCATCTCAGTATGGGGTGGGAAGGAGGATAAAAGTAACCCATGTATGCTGGGCAGTGTGCAAGGGGCAATTTGGTGTTAATTATTTGCATTCAAATGTTTTAGGAATACCAGTTTTTCAGACAGTTGGTGGTGTTTTATGTTAGATGTATTTGAAGTGAGGGTCATATCAGCATCACTGGTGTCTTTAATTTAAAAGATACAGGGTACCATAGCTGAAATAGAATTTCTCTGTCAGCGTGTTAGTTTTGTTTGTACAATTTCATCTGTTATGGGTTATGGCTAATGTTGTAGTATAGCTGCATTAATAGATATCTATCTAATGCGTGGCTCACATCATTGTAATATCTGAGTGCCCCTTCCCCCTAAATTATCTACGAATAAAAATAACTCTCATTGTCACTCTCTTCTTTCCCAGCCTAATGGATAAATAGCTTAATGAATTTTTCTCTGTGGGCATATGTGAAGGAGTGGGAGTTGTGGTAAAAAGCTTAGTGAGGGAAAGCTGAGTAGAAGAAATTAGTTCTGCATTTAGTTAGTTAGTTAGTTCTGTGTTCATTGTGCTGGATATTGCACAAAAACACAACACGAAGAAGGTCTCTGCCCCAAAGAGCTTACAATTTAAGTATGAGACAACAGGTAGATACAGACAGATGAGGAATCAAAAGGAAATAATGAGAAGATAGTGGTGATCATGGTGTGCTGTGGTCTCAGCACACTAGCTCCTTAACTATTGACATCACAGCAAAGGAATGTTTTAAGAACGGATTTGAAGGGGGACAATGAGGTAGCTTTGTCAGTGTTTATGGGGAGTCCCAAGTGTGAGGAGCAGCATGGGAGAAAAAATGAAAATGCTTGCTTGAAGGCTTACCAAGTGAATGATGAAGGCTGGCATCATTGGCAGAGCACAACTGGAAGATGACACTGTGATAGCATGTGAGAGATGATAGATCGGGTGGAAATAGGCCATGAACAGAGATGAAAGTAAGCCGGTCCGGTCCGGGACGGTGTACCGGCAAGAGCCAATACGCCGTGCCGGACCGCACCGGCTTCCGCAGCGGGGATTTAAAGGGTGCTGGGCTCCCCGCCATTGCGGGGAGCCCCGAGCCCTTTAAATCCCCCCCCTCAGCTCCGGCAGCCGGCCTGGGGCCGGGATTTAAAGGAAGGGCCCAGAGCTCCGTGGCAGCCAGAGCCCCGGGCCCTTTAATTTGCCCCTGAGCTCCAAGGGCTCCCAGCCACCTCTGCAGCTGGGAGCTCCGGGTTGATTTAAAGGCCCTGGGGCTCCCAGCCACAGCCGGTGCCCCAGGGCCTTTAAATCTTGAGAGGCCCCGCCTCTTCCGGTTGAGGCCATGCCTCTTCTGGATGAGGCCACGCCCCCCTCAGGACTCCGGCAGTACCGGTAAGTCCTGTAAGTGACTTTCACCCCTGGCCATGAAGGGCCTTGAAAGTGAAGACCAGTAACTTATGTCTGATGCACTGGAAAAAGGATAGTCAGTGGAGCAATGCAAAGAGAGGAAAGGTCAAAATATCAATCTAGGAAAATGATCTTTGCAATGCAGTTTGAATGGATATCACTCCAGGGCCTTGTCCAGATAAGGATTTAAAGGTGTGATATTAGAACATCTTAGTACCATACAGGCAGCCGGTGTGGGGTAATGTCCTGACTTCCAGGTCTACTTCCTGCAGACTCACCATTTTGCCGTCCGTGTACTCAGTCCCTAGTATCTTGACAATAAGAGCCTCCATTCCTGTAAATCGGTGGAAGTAGTCACTTCCTAAATTCAGATAAACTTATTAAAGTTCTTTATCTTATTAGGATTCCACTTGGTGCCTAAAAATCTAACATGAATGCCATGAGTATCTGTGTTTGTCTAATCTACATTATATCGTGTGAGATGTAAAGCAAATGGTTATTTACCCATAGTAGTGCACTCATTTAACTGAGTGCTAAACATTTCTGGATTCATTATTTAATTTTGTAATGTAACTATGAAGATCTAAAATAGCTATTGTATGTGCTACATTATTAAATTTGAATTGAATAATGTAGTAAACATGCAGCAGAATAATTAGGAAGAAACTTAATTTCTTCTAGTTGTTCAGGCGGGAATGAGCAGGAAAAGATTAATGCTCTTATGCAATGAGCTAGCAAAACATTTACCTCATTTGCTGTAGGGGAAAAAAGCCTCTGCTTCCTTACCAGAGAACATTTCCTTGATAGCTTGATCAGATAAATACAATTAAATCCAACAATGCATTTGTTTTTACAGTTGTTGTTGCTTGAGATAGTTGCTAATAGTTTATAAGTAAAGAAGTGTCAATACTAAATGCTTTAAAACTGTGTAATGGAAAAGAATGATTTTTGGCCATAAATCACAATTGGTAAGATCTTGGACCAGATCCTCAGCAGGTGTATATTGCCGTAGTTCCATTGAAATCACACCAGCAGAAGGGTCTGGCTCCTTTTCTGCTTTGATAGTCATTTCCACAGTCCCACCCAGCAGGTAACTAGGACTGAGATCCTGCTCCAATTTATGATACTAGCAAAATTCCCACTGGCTTCAGTGATACACAGGACCATAAGAAATTACATGCTGGATCAGACCACTAATCCATTTAGTCGGGTATCCTGTCTTCAGTGGTGACCAGTACCAAAGGCTTCAAAAGAAGGTCCAAGAAAGCACAGGTGCTGACTTTTGTTTTTACCAGTGAGTGCTCCTCTCCACCCCCTACCTTCCATGCAAGTGGTGGGCAGATCCTCTGGGGGAAGAGGCTGAGTGGGGGCGGGTCCTCGGCACAAAGTGTGGGCAAAGGTGGGACCACGGTCCAGGCACTGGGGTCCACAAAGATTAATCCAGCTTTTTTCGGTGGGTGCTTGAGCCCCAGAGCACCCACGGAGTCAGCACCTATACAAGAAACCCTGTGATAGGCATTTAGGGCCCGATTTTTCAAAGACATTTAGGCACCTAAAGATGCAGCTGGGCACCTAGTAGGATTTTTAAAAGCACCTAAGCACCTAACTCCCATTGATTACAGGGAGTCGGTGCCATGTTACAGAACTGTTAGCAAATGTGTGTTCACATTTGTCCTGACTCATAATAAAAGGACTAAAGTATCTTACAGTAACTGTTTTAAAGCATAGTTTACGATAATGATATTGCAGCGTTTGGGCAGGGCCGGCTCCAGGGTTTTGGCCGCCCCAAGCAGCCAAAAAAAAAAAAATCAAATCTGCGATCGCGATCTGCGGTGTCAATTCGGCGGAAGGTCCTTCGCTCCTAGCCGGAGTGAGGGACCGTCCACCGAATTGCCGCTGAATAGCTGGACGTGCCGCCCCTCTCCGGAGCAGCCGCCCAAAGCACCTGCTTGCCAGGCTGGTGCCTGGAGCCGGCCCTGCGTTTGGGGCTGCTATGGTAAAATGTTGTGCAATTTTTTTCAATAATGGAAAATACTGTTATACGCATCTATATAGGGAAAAAATATAGACACCTTTGGCTCCTCCAGAGTACGCTGATACTGTACCTAGAGAATATTTGCTAGAAGAAGGATTAAAGCAACTTTTAAGAAGACTTTTCTGATATGTAAGTGCCTGGAAAGGGGTAATGGGCTTTGTTTGTGTGGAAACCAAATCCCCAGGTGATTCAAATTTGAACAAAGCATCTGAGCTGAGTTATGTGCATATATGTGGATCTGAAATCAGAGCTCATCAAGGACAGCTTTGTGATGTATTCTTTTTGGGGTAGGAAGAGAGAGAAATCCTTATTGTTCTCCAGGAGTTCACATAGCGCTTTCTGAAATTGAATTAAGACTTTGAAAGCAATCTTTAGCCTGTTATAGCTGAGCGGCTGAACTCTGTGAGGTCACATACAGAAAGAAATTATTGTGCATTATTAAAGCAGATTAGATTTTCATATTTTACTATTCATGGTGACCTTGGGTATGCATAAAATGACAGCCAGGTGAGAGCTCATCAGCGCTTGCTCCTTAGGGAGAAATGGGAAGGAAGTATGTGATAAAACTCTTGATTCTGCCATTATCCTAGTGAATACATTAAGGCCTAACTTTTCCAGGCTCTGTCACTGCCCTGCTGTGTGATTTTGGGCAAGTCATTTCACCTCTGTACCTGTTCAGACCTCCAGTAAAATATGTATAATACCAAATTGGCTCACCAGTGACCTTAATGTTTGTAAAGCGCTTTGAGATCCTTGAACTAAAGGTGTCTTCTTATTATTGCTGAAGATACATGAGTTTTAAGCAATAATTTATAAATAAAAACAAGATTTGGCAATAGCCAACAACTATGTACCATGATGATTCTATCAGGGGGAGTTAGGTGTTGTCTACACACAAGTTGTACCATTTTAACTATACCAGAATAGAGTTAAAGCAGCACCATCTCCCCTCTGCTCCCTCTGCCATGACACCAATGTGGATGCAGTCTTACCAGTATAAAGGTGCTTTTACACTGATATAGCTATTCCTGCACATGAAGGGGAACAAACTATGCCAGTATAAGGAAACTTTATACCAATTAATTTCATCCACACTGGGGGTTGTACCCATATAACTACTTTGGTTTAAAAAAAAAATCATGAAATAGTTATACTGGCACAAAATTGGTGTGTAGACCAGGCCTTAGATAACACATTAGTTAACATATTTTTAAACAGCACTTAGCACCTAGTGCAAACCAAGACAGTGGTGTATAAAAGCAGCAGTTTATAAAAATATTAGCAGATTGTGCTAAACTCTAGAGTCCCTGTAGTGTTTAGAAACATGTTAATCCACTTGTTAAGCAAGGCCCTACAGGCTAATGACATGCCTTCCATCACACTGACAGACCTCTCTAATTTGAATATATAGTCCTAGGATTTTTTTAGTTTAACTTCTAATCAAGTGTACAAATATATTTGTTTGGTGGATACTTTTATTTCACAGTTTACTGTAAAACAGTTTTAGTTTATTGTTGAATTCTTGGTTTTTGTGCATATTTGTTTTAACTTCTGTCCCTCTGCCCCCAAATCTGAATTATGTATTTTGCATTTGCAATTCTTGTGGCTTATGAGTAAGGGGATATTTGGCTTAGAGATGGCGATGAGCACGTGGAGTATTAAGAGGAAACATGATTTCATCCTGTTGCCAACAGAGATTTCCCCTCAAAGGGTATGTCTACGCTACCCGCCAGATCGTCGGGCAGCGATCGATCCAGCGGGGGTCGATTTATTGCGTCTAATCTAGACGCCATAACCTGATCCCCAAGTGCTCTCCCGTCGACTCCTGTACTCCACCGCTGCGAGAGGCGCAGGTGGAGTCGACAGGGGAGCGGCAGCAGTCAACTCACCGCAGTGAAGACACCATGGTGAGTAGGTTTAAGTACGTCGACTTCAGCTACGTTATTCACATAGCTGAAGTTGCGTAACTTAGATCGATTTCCCCCCTCTCCCCCAGTGTAGACCAGGCCAAAGAGTCAGTCAGTTTTTTGTCTGGCATGTTTTGAGTCAGAAACAGCATGATCTCTACTGGCTGCTGTAAATTGCCTCTGAGTGGTATAGTTTTGCCTGTCTGCTTTCAGATGCCCCTACAGAGTGCTAGATTTTAAAATGTTTCTGTTTAATCTTTGTGGAATTAAAATAAGGATATTTCCATGGGATTTCTATGGCATTTGCACACAAGTATTTCCATTTCAGATAAATCATACCAACAAGGCAGGGTGTGACCCATACCCCCACCAAAAACATTTTTAGAAGTATTGCATGCCCACAGCTCCAGATTAAGTGAAAGGGAACAACAGATGCCCAACATTTCTGAAAATTAAGTCTATAGCTTTTTTTTCTAGCACCTTTGCAGTGCTGTAGCAACACAGCCGAGACCTTTCTGGGATGTGTCTTCATTGTACAGTACTTGAAAGCAGCAGGACAGTTGGGAAAGGGAAAGCCTTGAACTGGCTCCTTTGCAAAGACCCTGTGACCAGGAGAAAGAAGGAGCATGCCTATGAACTTTGCTCAAAGTTATGTTTGTTCCTGGGAGACAAGTTGTCATGTGGGTGAGGGGAGAAATCAGATAGGATACAGTGGAGATGGAGGAATCTGGGTCAACCTGGAATTATGAGTAGAGAGCTATGAAAGAAGATCGAGAGCCCAGAAAAATGAGGTGGAATCTGTTTTTCGATACCCGTTATCTAAATGCTAGACCCCTACTGCCTAGATTTCACAGGCTTTTTCATAGATTTTTTTTAAGGCCAGAAAGGAACATGATTACTATCTGGCCTGACTTCCCGTATAACGCAGGCAAAAGAATTTCACACAGGGCGTCTTGCATGAAGCCCATAACTACTGGTTGAGTTATAGCATATATTTTAGAAAGACATCCAGTCTTGAGTTAAAGATTTCAAGTGATGGAGACTCCACCCATGTCCTAGAGTGACCAGATAGCAAATGTGAAAAATCGGGATGGGGGTAGGGGGTAATAGGCGCCTATATAAGAAAAAGCCCTGAATATCAGGACTGTCCCTATAAAATCGGGACATCTGGTCACCCTACCATGTCCCTAGGCAAGTTGTTCCATTGGTTAATCACCCACACTGTTAAACATTTGCACCTTTATTTCTAGTCCAGTGTTTCCCAAACTGGGGTTCGTGAACCCCTGGGGGTTCGTGAAATGTTACAGGGGGTTCTCAGGAAAAAAATCCCTAATGGCGGACAGAGCTGTCCCTAGGGACCCCAGACAGCAGCGGGCCAGCAGCCCGGAGCCCCGGACTTCCAAGAGCCAAGCAGATCAAAGCAAGCATATCTATCACACTGAGGAGATTTAAACTTCAAGACTCCTTATAAGAAATTGAAAAGGAGGTGGATATTTTTTACTGTTTTAAAAATTAAATAGGCAGCTAGTGGTGTTTTTAAAATTATTATGAAGAACAAGTTTAAGCTTTGTTGTAACGTGAGTT
Organism: Terrapene triunguis; assembly: GCF_002925995.2. Classification (NCBI taxonomy): domain Eukaryota; kingdom Metazoa; phylum Chordata; order Testudines; family Emydidae; genus Terrapene; species Terrapene triunguis. Next base: position 22,952,690 of record NW_020664436.1, read on the forward strand.
GTTTGCCTGGACTGCTCAACACCTGAATGATTGTGTAGGAGGAACTCTCTGAGTTGACTTCTTAAATACCTTCATGCTGTTTCACATCTGATACACCTCTACCCCGATATAACACGAATTCGGATATAACGCGGTAAAGCAGTGCTCCGGGGAGGGAGGGGAGGGGCTGCGCACTCTGGTGGATCAAAGCAAGTTCGATATAACGCGGTTTCACTTATAATGCGATAAGATTTTTTGGCTCCCAAGGACAGCGTTATATTGAGGTAGAGGTGTACTCCTTGAAGAAACATAGGAGCCTTGTCTTAGAACAGGCTTATTCAAAGTTATACAAGCTACGAAAGTGAGATCTTGGAAGGGTGTTGCTGTTTTCATAATGTAATAAAAATACTGTAATGATCAATAATAATTAATAATAAATAGTGTGTAATAAGCATGTCATAAAACCAAATTTTATATTTCCCAGATCACTGCTTTTATATTTCATACTCAGGTAAAGGAGAAAATCCCTGGAAACATTCATTTTTAGGAGGGGGTTCGCGAGACTTGACATTTTAGTGAAAGGGGTTCACAGGTTGTTAAAGTTTGGGAACCACTGTTCTAGTCTGAAATAGGCTGTTGCAAAATTTGCTATCATGCATAGTGCAGGGTTGAGTGTTGGCTGGGCAGACAGAGGCCCTACACCCAACTTGATGGCATTTCTGTTTGTCTATCTGTATGCAGTGTTGTTGAAGTTGTGTCCGTCCCAGGAGATTTGAGAGACAAGGTGGGTGAGGTAATATCTCTTATTGGACCAAATACTGTTGGTGAGAGAGACAAACTTTTTAACTTATACAGAGCTCTTCTTCAGGTCTGGGAAAGGTACTCAGTGTCACAGTTAAAAACAAGGTTTGAACAGATTACTTAGCATAAGTAAAAAGAACAGGAGTCTCTAAGGTGCCACAAGTACTCCTGTTCTTTTTGCGGATACAGACTAACAGGGCTGCTACTCTGAAACTTAGCATAAGTAGTTAACACATATTTCAAGGGATCATTCGAGATGAAGTGGCCTCTTAATACCTGTAATACCTGTACAGTCATTGGAGAGGTAGGGGAAGCAACAATGTGGGGAAATCAGACTCTTACTATGCTCTCAAATGACCCCACACGGGAAATTGATAAGACAAAAACACCACATATCACCTGTGTGTGAACACTTTTCACAAAGAGATCAGATATAGTTTGATCGAGCAGTCTTGATCCTCAAAGGAAACCTGCACAACACTTTCAAAAGATGACCTTGGGAAATGAAATTCATAACTTGGTTGGGTACTAAAAATCATGGGCTGCACAGAGACATTGGATTTATGGTTTATTACAACATTCTGTAACCCACTAACAACCCTCCCAGCTGCCTTCCCCCACCCCGCCTGCCTTCCCCCCTATGACTGGAGGGGTGATAGCTCCTGACATATGCAATGAGCCCAGCTGAGCCAACAGATGCAACAAAAATGCAACACGCTAGTTTAGTTTCAGCTTCCAGTCTTTGGCTTTGTTATGCCTTTGTCTGCTAAACTATAGAGAGCCCTCCCAGGATCAGAAATCTTCTCCCTAGATTGGTTACGTTAACAATTCTACTAGCTGCTCTCTGTCTCTCAGTACTCTTGGGTCCTAATCCTGCTTCCACTGAAGTGAATGTTTTTTGCCATTGGAATCCATGGTAGCAGGATCAGCTCTTTGGTATGTCTCTTTCGTTTGTTCTAAACCACTCTGTGAGCACCTCTAGCCTGTATCAGAGCTTCATTGGCTTCTCTCTGAACTCTTCCAGTGAGTGAGCTGCAGTAGCCTCTCGCTGTTCCCCCCCCCCCCCCCCCCCCATACATTCTATAAACCATATGCCTGGACATATGTGCTGTCAATACTGGACTTTGTGCAGGGTGTTTAAGAACTAAAAACCTATCATTATATATTCTCTGTTGATCTGATCCTGCAGTCCATAGCCAGGCAAAAATACTTGTAAAAATCAATGGGTATTTTGCTTGTGTAAAGACTACCCGATTGGCCAGTATATGTGTGCATATGTATACACATTCATTATTACATAGATAAACATGCACATTGGGGCAAACCAAATCATATGACTACACATAGTATACACTGCCCGGCCTCCAAAATGGCATAAACTGTTCTCACTGAGTAATCAGAGAACTGATCAATGTACAATGAAACCTACTTACAGTGAACTCTTAAAATAAACACTTGTTTCTAGTGAACCGGAACAAACTGCTTCAACTTATTTCAATGGGCATTCACTCTCATTTAGATTGAAGCTTCCCTTTGTCTAGGGCTTGTTTACACAGGATAGTTTTACTAGTAGTATAGTTATACCAATATAAGTATAGTTAAACCAATATAGTTATTCTGGTATAACTCCCTGCATGAGCATTTTTATTCCACTATAAAAGTGTTTTCCCCCCTTGGTTTAGTTTAAACCCCTTCCAAAGTGACTTAATATAAACTTAAAAAGTCATCCTTATTATGGAATAAGTGTGTCCATATGTGGAGTTATAACACTATTGATTTAAATTCACACTTTAGCTTATGCTGGTATAATTTCCCTGTGTAGACAAGCTTTCACAGGGAAATTATACTCCACTTTATAACCAGGTTACAATGTGCTAATCCCCTTGGATTGAAGCAATTATCACCTTTTGATTGGTGTTAAATGCTGCATTACAAGGGGATTATTTTCTCCTTTGTTCTCATAGACTCATAGACTTTAAGGTCAGAAGGGACCATTATGATCATCTAGTCTGACCTCCTGCACAATGCAGGCCACAGAATCTCACCCACTCCTGTAACAAACCCCTAACCTACGTCTGAGTTATCGAAGTCCTCAAATCGTGGTTTAAAGACCTCAAGGTGGAGAGAATCCTCCAGCAAGTAACCCGTGCCCCACGCTGCCCCTCCTCTGCCCTGGAGGAAAATTAGTTCTGACTGAGGCCTGGTTTACACACACATTTATAACAATTCAACTAATTTGGCTGCCTCAAATCTTTGTGGATATTTTGCTGCAAATCTGTGTATGAATGATCTTATTCTGGAACAAAAATAGCTAATGTTAATTTAGGGCTTGTCTACACAGTGAAGTTAAAAGAATGAGAAGTACTTGTGGCACCTTAGAGACTAACAAATTTATTTGGGCATAAGCTTTTGTGGGCTAAAACCCACTTCATCAGATGCATGGAGTGGAAAATACAGTAGGAAGATATTGATATAGATATATATACTGAGAACATGAAAAGATGAAAACATGAACCCCCATCTTTTCACATTCTGTGTGTATGTGTGTGTGTGTGTGTGTGTGTGTATATATATATATATATATATATATAATATAAAATCTTATTGTGCATTAGAGTCTCTCCACACACACAGTTAGTGTGGAGTAGCTAGTGCACACCAGCTACTGTTGCCTTTTCCCTTGGTTAAAATTGGCTTGTTACAAATTGTAGCTAAATTGACTTTAGCACTTCTATTCTGAAATAAGAGTGTACACACAGACCTGTGTGGCAATAACTAATTGGGTTTTAATTTGCACCTTTTGTTATTTCTGTGTAAGACTGTGTGTAAGCCGGCCTTGAGCAGAAGAGTAGGTGGAGGGGAAGACAAGGCTTTGCTATCCATTGAGGGATGGTACAGAGGACTCCCTGGCTCCTGGTCTTGTGATTTTCCCCCCTCCCCCCTCACTAGGGAGTTATTTGTATTGCAATAGAGCCTAGAAGCTTTAATCAGGATCAAGATCCCATTGTTCTAAGCACCATTCAAACCTATATTAAAAAAGACAATCACCACCCCAAAGAGCTTACATTCTACTTTAATAAAAAGATGCAACCAATGTATGAGACCCACAAGTACGAGGGTGGGGATGGGCAAGCTAACTAATTATGCGTGTTGTCACAAGAAAGTGAAACAGAATTGAGTTGGTTTGCTGTAATTTCTCCTCATTGGGAATGAAAATATGGCTTTCCAGAGGCTTCCCATAGCTACCAATACCTTGGCAACTACTTGGGTAGGGAGATGGGGAAATACTTTTTGTCATGTAGGCCCTCTCCTTTTTAGTTAGTCCTGACTCTGGCAAAACTCTGACTTAAATGGGAGCTGTAGGTGCTCAGTTCTTATGAAAATATGTCACTTATTTAGAGGCCTAATTAGGAGCCTAACATTAGGGACCCAGGTTTGAAAATGTGGTCAATGCCAATGAATAATGAGAGGAAGTTGCATTTTCCTTCCTCTGGGTCACTTATGCATAGTGTGACTAAAACTGAACCCAACACCAGTTCGCTTGATAGTAGGTAATCCAAGATACGAAGTTATCACCTCTCTGCTACCTGATCTGTATCTATTTACCACCCTGCTCTGGCCTTCTGTTACCAAGCAAATGTTTTTATCCAGTTGTGTATTTTACCATTAGTGCTGTTTTTATTATTATTTGTTACCATATAGCACTTAGGAGCCCTAGTCATGGACCAGGACTCCTTGGGCTGAAGTCTTTTCAGATATTGAAAGTTAAGCAGAGTTGGGTCTTCTCAGCCCTTCTATGAACACGAGGAAAATGTTGCCACAAGAAGCATTGTGGGGAGTCAGTAGCTGGCCTTCTTTTCTTTCTGAATCAGTGCTCTAGCAAAATGCTAAGGGATACCATGTTGCTGGAGGTGATGTCTTCTGAATGAGCTGTAAAACAGAGGTCTGCCTTTAACTGCTTGTGGTTATTAAAAAATCCCATCAAAGTACCACAGAGCTCCAGTGTTTGAGAAATTCCAGTCGGGTTGTTATGTTCTGTATATCTAAAATTTCCTTGTTTGCTGTGTTGGTCCCAGAATATCAGAGACAAGGTGGGTGAGATAATATCTCTTATTGGACCATCTTCTGTCGGTGGTAGAGACAAGCTTTTGAGCTACACAGAGCTCTTTTGCCTGTCTCTACCACTAACAGAAGTTTGTCCAGTAAAAGGTATTACCACACCCTTCTTGTCTCCCTCTAAAATGTCCTTATAATTTAGCTGAAGAAGGTTGTGACGGGCTTCCCCCGGGGTGCCACTTGGAACTTGGGTACCACTGAGCCCACCTGACCCCCATTCTGGGCTCTCTTTATGCTGCATTGCTAAGGCAAGCCAGCCAAGCCCTCCCTCAAGCTTCAGGCTGCAGTTTACCAGCACACATACAGGTAGGGACATGCCCAGCTGCAGAAACACACACACACACTGAAATCAGCTCTATGTGGGAAGGCTCAGCTAAGGATTTGCAGTACTCAAGTGCACACCCTCCTCTAGAGGATAAACCCAAAATTATATCGTCTCGCGCTGCACAGAGAATTGTACAGCGTAAGCTCATGAAATTTGCCCCCTCCCTCAATGTGGAGACAGATGCAACAGCTTTTTGCCCCCCCCCACCCCCCCGATATGAATTCCACGCACTGGGTTTTAGACATGACAAAAATAAGTTTATTAACTACAAAAGATAGATTTTAAGTGATTATAAGGGAAAGCAAAGAGATCAAAGCAGATAAAACAAAAATGCAATCTAAGTTTAAGATGCTAAAGAAACTGGTTACAAGTAGTAATTTCTCACTCTAAATGTTGTTTTAGGCAGATTGCAGAGATTCTTGAAGGCCAGCTTGCCTGCAGCTTAAAATTTCAGATATTTCAGTCACAAGGTAGACAATCTTCCAGCCTGGGCTCAGTCCTTCTCCCCTCATTCAGTCTTTGTTTCTTAGATGTTTACAGCAGTCATCTTGGGCTGGGATGCAGTGAAGAATGAACCCTGATTGTCTCACTCCCCTGCCTTAAATAGGTTTTACGTATAACAGGAGTCCTTTGTCTTTCAGTGTGATTCCCACCCCCTCATCCCTCTCAGTGGAAAAATACTAGCATTATCATGGTGTCTAGTATCAGGTAACTTGATCACATGACCCTGCAGCCATGGCTCAGTCTGTTTGCAGCGTCCCCAGGAAGACTTCACTGGAGGTGATAAACATCTTCTGAGACCTATTGTTCTCTCTAATGGCTCTTCCTTACAGCAAGCCATCTAGACTGATTGCATTCTGTCTGGTGTGTGTTCCCCAGGTGTGTAAACACTTGTAATTGATACATCGTCAGTATTCCTAACTTCAGATACAGAAATGATACATGCATACAAATAGGATAATCATATTCAATAACTCATTACTTTTCCAAAGATACCTCACATGCCTTATCTTGCACAAAATGCATCATAATTATGCCATACTCATATCATAACAATATCTCCATGAAGAATATGGGGGCATAGTGTCACAGAGGTACCTTTCATTGAACAGTTGCATAGTGTCGACATGTGTATGGGTAGAGACTTCATAGAATCATAGACTTTAAGGTCAGAAGGGACCATTATGATCATCTAGTCTGACCTCCTGCATAATGCAGGCCACAGAATCTCACCCACCCACTCCTGTATCAAACCTGTATCTGAGCCATTGAAGTCCTCAAATCATGGTTTAAAGACTTCTGCCTTCCACTCCAGAGGTGACTGTTTCAGGGATGGTTGAGATGTTTTATATGTAATGGTCCAAATAAAGGGGCTTTGTCAGCTGTAAATACACTGATGTACAGTGGGCTGAGGGAAGGTATACTCCACTTCAGCATATTCTTCAGATCTTATAACCCAAGTGGCTGGTCCACTGGCAACTATTGTAAAGCCTTGTGGGGCTTTCAGCAGAGGCTTCACAGGGAAAATGGGAGAGGGCTAGCTGACTTTAATCTGAGAGCTCCTTCCAGCACAGCATGATGTCATGGCATGAAAAAAGGTACAGAGCGAGGAAAAGAGCATATCTAAACTATGCTTTGACTGAATTGAAGGGAATGATGATGAATGGTAATTTGCACCCCAGAAGCAGAAACACGTCTGTCTCCTACACCTTCACACTTCAGTAGAACTGTGATTTAATTAGGAGCCCAGCGTTTGCAGGTTTCTTGCTTAGAAAACAAGAAAAAAATATATTTTCCACTACAATTGTCATGTTTCTCAAGTCACATCTGGTATAAATCTAGTGGAAAGCTGAAACTGTACTGTCAGCATTAGTATAGGACTTTTTTTCTGATTAATGATGGCAAATGTAGTTCTAATATGATCCCTGCCTTCCCCCTCACATTAAAACCCAGTATCTTTTATATCTGTATATGTTTCTTCAAGGACTATAGCTAGTGACAATGTAACAAGGATTGCATTGGAGAAGTTTCACTCTGGCAACCATGTACTCATCAACATCCTCAGTGTGAAAAAAGTAGGGAGGGAGAGATGAACAGAGGGAGAAAGGGGTGGGGCTTTCTAGCCTGGCTGGGGAGAGTAGCAGCTCATCCAATTATTTGACAACTCAGTTTCCACACACACTCACACTCACCTTGACCTCCACCATCAATCCAGTTCATTTCTACCCTCCCCATTCCACCAGTACTCTGTTCTCACGCTCTCTCATTCCAAGTCAACCTGGTTTTGTTTTCAGCTTTTCTTCTCCTAAAACATTTCTTCCTCTGTCTCCCTGTTTTCACCCAATGCCACTGTTTTACATCCCGTTCCCTCCCCGGCATTTCATGCTCTTCACCCCTCCACGCACCTTAGATATTCAGCTAGTGTCACTGAAGATCATCCATGGATCAAATTCTTCTGAAGGTGTTCTGTGGAATGCTCCTTCACCAACAGTAAGAGCCATCAAGGATCAACAGCAAAGCAGTCACCTGCAAATTACTGGGGATTGCCTGACTGAGGTTAATGAGTTAATGTTAATCTATGGAAAAAATCTGTGGAATGGACCTCACTTGGGCCAACGTCTTCAAAAGAAGCCACTGATTTGGGGATGTTTCCCTTTCTGGCTGCCTAGCATATGATGCCGTGGGCCTCAGTTCCTGTTAGCTTTGAATGGAGCTGTTGGTTCTCAGCACTCCTTGGAAGCAGGCAATGTTGACTGCAGTTGGGCATCCAAAATCTGAGCCTCCCAAAAAATCAGAGGCTTCTTTTGAAAATGTGTCTATAAGTATCTGGTGCCAACAGCAAAGCTCCATCCAGCAGTGCCATTCACAATGCATGGACTCTATGAACAGTGCTGTATGAAACCTTGATTGTACAGGTTCTGCTTCTTTAAATCTTACCTTTGCAATGAAATCTCTTCTGTTGTGTGCTGATCATCAGGTCGTATCAAAATGCATTTGAACCTGATAAGATTATTGTTCAGGGAAAACATGTTGTTGCCCTTTTTCCTTCAAAACCTGTAATGATTCAATGGCCTCTGACTATAAACCTCCATCTTTTTGGGGTCATAAATTTTCTCTACTGCTGTAGCATTACTGAAACCGTTTCCCCTGTGGATGAAATCTCTTATGCACTTAGGTCTGGACAAGGAGGCATGCAGCCGGATGGCAAAGCAAATAATACTGCACTAAAAGAGGGAGATCGTGTTTAGCCACTGAGGTAGAACACGATCAGTTATCAGACTGGAAATGTTTTCTTCTCCAATCTCAGCCTCTGCAAAACAAAGCAAGTCTGGATAGTACAGTAACTGCAATGAATAGAAATGCCTTAAATGATAAAGTTCCCTTAAGTAACAGAGCATGGAAGAAGAAAAATCATATAATGTATTTTCCTAAAAATATGAGTTATATGAACAACTGGTGTGCATTAAATGTCAGAGACCTATCATGTGGTAGTTTGTCTGAACTCTGCTTTTCTTTTGTATTGTTATTTCTATTGTGGTTGTCCCCAGTATCCCCCATCAAGGTCAGGGCCCTTTTGTGCTGGATTATGCACACATACATAGAATAGTCCCTGCCTTGAAGGGCTTTACCATCTTAAATGTCAAGGCTCTTCCTCCCACCACCTCTCCCAAAATAAATGGACCAATGGTTCCCAGCAGTGATGGTTCTTCTACAATTTGCCATAGGTGGGACCACTAAGCACTGAAGAAGGGGTGGAGATTTAAGATAATCTGGGTATGGCCCAACACCTAAATGAATATTTTGCCTCAATTTTTAATAAGGGTAACAAGGAGCCTGGAGCCAGTGGCAGGGTGGCTAATGGGAACAAGGATAGAGAAGTAGAAATTACTACATTGGATTTGGAAGCCAAATCGGACCAAATCAGGGGCCCAGATAGTCTCCATCCAAGCATATTAAAAGAACTGACACATGACACTGAAAGTCCAATAGCAAAGATTTTTAATGAATCCATGAATTTGGGGGTTATAACCTATGACTGGCGAATTGCAAATATAGTACTGTTAGTCAATGGGGCAGGGGGGGACGACAAAAACAGAAAATGTGGAAATGGCAGAAGTGCTAAATGACTTTTTTGTTTGTTTTCACCAAAAAGGTTAGTAGTGATTGGCCATCTAACATAGTGAATGCCAGTGACAATGAGGTAGGATCAGAGGATAAAATAGGGAAAAAAACAAGTTAAAAATTACTTAGACAAATTAGATGTCTTCAAGTCACTAGGGCTTGATGAAATATATCCTAGAATACTCAAGGAGCTGACTGAGGAGATATCTGAACCATTAGCGATTATCTTCAAAAAGTCATGAATGGGAGAGATTCAAGAGGACTGGAAAAGGGCAAATATAGTGCCCATCTATAAAAAGGGGAATAAGGACAAACTGGGGAATTACAGACCAGTCATCTTAACTTCAGTACCTGGAAAAATAATGGATAATTGATTAAGCAATCAATTTGCAAGCACCTAGAAGATAAAGGGGTGATTAGAAACAGTCAGCATGGATTTGTCAGGAACAAATCATGTCAAACCAACCTAATATATTTATTTGACAGGGTAGCAAGCCTTGTGGATGGGGGGAAAGCGGTAGACGTGGTATATCTTGACTTTAGTAAGGCTTTTGATACTGTCTCATATGACCTTCTCATAAACAAACTAGGGGAAAACAACCTAGATGGAGCTACTATAAGGTGGATGCATAACTGGTTTGAAAACCATTCCCAGAGAGTAATCAGTGATTCATAGTCAAGCTGCTAGGCATATCAAGTGGGGTCCTGCAGGGATCAGTTCTGGGTCCGGTTCTGTTCAATATCTTCATCAATGATTTAGATAATAAAGTTTGCGGACAATACCAAGCTGGGAGGAGTTGCAAGTGCTTTGGAGGATAGGATTAAAATTCAAAATGATCTGGAAAAAGTGGAAAAATGGTCTGAAGTAAATATGAAATTCAATAAGGACAAAAGGAAAGTATTCTACTTAGGAAGGAACAATCAGTTGAAACATGCAAAATGGGATATGACTGCCTAGGAAGAGTACTGCAGAAAAGGATTTAGGAGTCCTAGTAGATCACATATGAAATATGAGTCAATGTTGTAACACTGTTGCAAAAAAAAGCGAACATCATTGTGGGATGTATTAGCAGGAGTGTTGTAAGCAAGACACAAGAAGTAATTCTTCCACTCTACTCCATGCTGATTAGGCCTCAGATGGACTATTGTGTCCCATTCCGGGCGCCACATTTCAGGAAGATGTGGACAAATTGGAGAAATTCCAGAGAAGAGCAACAAAAATTATTAAAGATCTAGAAAACATGACCTATGAGGGAAGACTGAAAAAATTGGGTTTGTTTAGTCTGGAAAAGAGAAGACTGAGAGGGGACATAATAGTTTTCAAGTACATAAAAGGTTGTTACAAGGAAGAGGGAGAAAAATTGTTCTCTTTAACCTTTAAGGATAGGACAAGAAGCAATGGGCTTAAATTGCAGCAAGGGCGGTTTAGGTTGGACATTAAAAAAAAAAATTAAAAATTCCTAACCGTCAGGGTAGTTACACATTGGAATAAGTTGCATAGGGAGGTTGTGGAATCTCCATCATTGGAGATTTTTAAGAGCAGGTTAGACAAACCTGTCAGAGATGGTCTAGATAATACTTAGTCCTGCCATGAGTGCAGGGGAGTGGACTAGATGACCTCTCGAGGTCCCTTCCAGTCCTACAGTTTTATGATTCTATCTGTATTTAAGAAAGTCAGTAATAATGGGGGAATTCAGCTATCCCCATACTGACTGGGTACATGTCACTTCAGGAGGGATGCAAAGACAAAGTTTCTTGACACCTTAAAATGACTGCTTTTTGGAGCAGCTAGTCCTGGAACCCACAAGATGAGACGCAATTCTTGATTTAATCCTAAATGGAGCACAGGATCTGGTCCAAGAGGTAGATATAGCTAAATGGTACCACTCGGTAATAGTGACCATAACATAATAAAATTTAACATCCTTGTGGGGAGAGGGGGAGAACACCACAGCAGCCCATCACGGTAGCATTTAATTTCAGAAAGGGGAACTACACAAAAATGACACTTTTCTATGCAGTGTCTACCCTGCACCTCCATATGATACTGAAGGTGTTAAATAAATCATCTCATGGCCTACCAACAGCTCTGAAAACAAGATGTTGCATCTGTCATAACATTTATGTAAGGAGGAATTTTTAAATAAACACATACAACTATCAAGAACATGACGTTAAAATCCATGCATATCCTTTTAAGAGTGAGATGTCTGGCCACGTTAATTCTCCATTCCATGCTCTGACACCTTCTCTTGAATGATCTAATAATAACCCAGGTTTCCACTCTGAAAAGCCCTCTCCATTTATCATTTTGTCTGTTGGGATCTCAGTGCAATTATTGTAGGCTGCATCTCTTCAGCTAGGAAAAGGCATTAAAAGTAACTCTAAAATAATGTCAGAGAGCCAAACCCTAAAAAAGAAATGGGTAAGTAGGCCTCCCTTGATGTGATAGCAGAAAGAGCACTCCAGGATACTGCTGAACAAGATACGAGATAGTGTTCTCAAAGAAGCAATTAATGCAATCAATTTAACTTCACATTTTGCCTTGTCTTGAAAATTATTGAGTCATTAATCTTAGCGGTGTCATGGTGTTGTCATCCACTGAATTCAATTAAATGAGAGCTCAGGGTAATAAATAGGTGTGGTGTTCATGTGGAAGAATGCACTATTGGCAGTAACAAATACAGCACTACCTGTTGAATTACGAGGGATTTAGAAAGAGGCAGATTAGCGAAAGAAGACTAGAGAAAATGAGTGAGGGATGCACATTAGTTGATATTCTCTTTTCATACTGTGTAACTCTTGGACAAATCTGAAACCTTTACAAGGCTCCATTCTTCCCTATGTGCTGTGTAATAACCCATGCCAGGGAGAAGAGAGTCCACAAGCTTCAACTCATGGAGCCTGATTCTCTACCTTGTTTTCTCAGTGACACCTCAGCAAAGTGAATTGCAGAGTTGCCAGATCAGAATGGTGCAGCTGTTAACACCCCCCTGGCTTGCCACACCGCCTTGCACCTGCTGTTGTCAATCAGGCACATGGAATTTCCTTTGAGTTCTGCCATGGGGAATGTGTGGTGTCCCCACTCAGCTCCCATGGAATAAGATGGGGGATCCCCCATCTTATCCTGCAGCTTCCTGAAGATCTACGTAGACCTCAAGGGATCAACAGGAGGCAATCTATCTATCCAGATCCTCCTTATGTCTGCCTTTCTCCTTCCCCCACCCCAAATGTAGAGGGTGTTTCGGGATGGCTGAAAGCCAGAAGTGGCATGGTGGGGTGGGGCCAGAGCACTGTGGTGGAGAGCAGAGCCTTGAGGAATATTATCTGCCAGCACAACTTAGAGCAACTCTGAGGCTACTCTATTCGTACCAGGGCCACTTTGGCCTCGGACAACCCACAGGATCAGGGGACAGAAAGGTGGCTTTAAGCTCTGGAACACCTGCAAATCTAGCTTTTAGTAAGGACTTCAGGATTTGGCCCAATGTTACTTGCTATGACTTTTCTCTGAATGTTTTCTTTATTTCTACTTTTGCCTGTGACAGCTAACCTGAAAGAAATTCCTATAAGTCCAGAGTGAAGGCCTGGAATTGTAATGGAAGAGTGGCTCTGACCAGAGTGTGACCCAGTAAAAATGGCTTCAGGCTTCCATAGGCAGGTTCTCTCTTAAGGGCAACTGCTGAGAGAGCATGTGTATTTGTGGTGTTGGGGAGAGGAGTCTGGAGGAAGAGGGTGAATATTGTGTCTGGAGTACATTAGAAAAATAACTGAGTTTATGTCAAGAGGTTAATTGAACTGAGATTATTTGATACTGTGTGAGAGGGCAAAGGATATATCCCTGGGTTTAGGGGTTCTGTAGTGCCACACAAAACTGGAATTGACATGAGAACATGCTCAACTAATGAAACATGCAGTAAGTTAGAATCATTGCACCGTCAGAAAAAAAGTCTCATTGCCTGATCATACCTAAGGGCGTTGCCGCTGGAAGCAGCATGTATAATGTCTGGAGCGACTACCTTTGGCCTGATGGCAACTGAGATAAAAAGATCACGTGTGCATGTTGAGCCAAAATGGAGTGGAAAGAGCTTTCACTGATAACATCTTCCTGATGGCAACATACAGAGAAACGCCCCACAGTGAACTCTCTCAGCCCAAGAATCTCGGTGTCAGTCCTAATGCCCAGACCTGCACTATACAAAAAAATATGCTGGATTCCGTAAGAGAATATCTCAGATTTGGCTCTTACAAACACTTATGTAGACTACGGAGCAGATCACTATAGATGTTATTGTTAATCACCATATATTTTATGGTGATATCTAGAGGCTCCAGGCAACAAGAGAGTCTCGTTATGCTAGGCGCTGTTCAGACAAATCATAAGAGACAGCCCTGGCTTTGAAGAGCTTACAGTCTAAACAGACAATACGGATGTAGGGTTGGAGAAAGGGTTGGAACATAGAAGCTGAAGAGTGGGGAACTGAGGCACAAGGGCAAGGTCACTGTTTGCATTAGGTACCTGCACAGGGACGTAAGAGGGCATAAGGTGTATCAACATGTAGGTGGACAAGTAGCCTTCTCAGGGCTGCTACTCCCCCACCTGTGCAGATGGGGGCAAGGGAAGTGGCAACTGGGTGGAACTTTGACTGGGCCACCACTACCCCTGAATATACTGCCAGCGAGACTTAGTTTATGCAGAGGGGGAAGTAATCCGCTACTAGCATAGATTTCTAGCTGATGACTTCCTCCTCCCCCCCGCCCCCGAGCGAGGAGGAACCAGTAAATGAATTGTGTTTCTCGGGATATGGCTACACGGCAGCTAGGAGCAAGCCTCGCAGTTGTGTGGACAGACTCATGCTAATGCACTCAAAATAATTGTGTGGAAGTTGTGGCAATGGCAAAGGCTCAGCTAGCCACCTGAGCTCAAGCCCACGATACCGCTTGGGTATCTAGCCTATTTAAAAATAATAATAATCCTGAAATGTCTCCATTCACCCTTACCTTATTTTCCGCATAACCAGAACATAAAGTAAATAGAATTTGGGAGTTATATGTGTACCTTGCACACTCAAGGTCTGTGTGTGCTTTGCAAAGCAAGGATTCAGAGACTGATTCAGTGACTGTTGACTGTTTGCTGGGCAAAAACTCTCACCCAGATCCATGGATTTTAGAGAACTTCCTTTGTTAAGAGAAGGCATGTTTGTCTGGTAGAGCACATAGAGTGAGATATATAACTCTTGTTTCTGCTTCAAGAAATTAAGATGAAACTGGAAAACTCAGTGGACATATTTGCAGACTGTTTTTCTGTTTTCCTTCTCTAAATCAACCGCGTTCTTGTCATAAAATTACCACAGCCAGGAGGGAAATGAAATTTCTCAGTTATTTTGTCAGTTATTTGTAATGGCTTTGGGGAAATTGATAACTTCGGCAAAATGTGTGTTTGTTTTTTTTTGTTATTGTTTTGGGAAGTTTTTGTTTGTTTTCTTTCTGTCAGAGGAAGGGGGAAAAAACAGTTTGCACATTTCCCAGTTTCTTTTCTTCTGCAAAATGCTTACAGTGCAGCTCTGCGTGTGTCATGGAGCTAGTAGGAAGCTACTACTTAGAATAAGAAAGGCTCAGAGATGAATATGGCTATAAGAAAGTATAGTAGTTACATACAATACAAGCAGTACAAAAATGAGAGGAGGATTTTGGTGGTGGAGTGGCAAGGTAGTGGTCCATATGTGTACAGTACGTCTTTATGAGAAGATAAAATTTTTTGCAACATTTTCCACTTGTACTGTTGTGTTCTTATGTACTCTATTGCTTTTGCTTTTATTGCCTTGAAAGCGTTTCCCCCTTTTTGTTTTTATAGAGCTATTTATCATAGCACTGGTGGAGAAACTAATGTTGACTAAAAAAATAATTGGAAGCCAGAGAATAACTGTTCTGAAGGGCCAACACATGATAGTAATTTAATTATAAGAACTTGTCTTCCTTCACAATCCTGTCTGGGTCCTGTCTGTAGCCCACATTTCCATAGGACTCTTTAATAAGAACAAAAGTAGTCTGTAAGTATTTCCAAGATATGTTTGGAAATAGCATTGTAAAGTCTCTCCTGAAGGGTGTCTACTTATATTTGTGTATGGAGAACATAAAGTGTAAACAGCATTTTGATGATCATATACAGACCATTTGAGGAAAATCTGATGCATTGATTTGTCACAGACCAGAATATGATTAAATCTTCTTAATTTCTAGAGAGCTCCAAGGAAGAGGAAAGATATTACTGATCATGATCTTGGAGCATGCACCAGTAAGTGGCATGATTGGACTCCAGGAAACCATACTCAAAAACCTTGCAACAAAATCTGTACAATTTTGTAGAAGCTGAAACGCAGGAAGCAGGAAAGTGCTAAAAATAATGCAATCTTAGAATGCGGTTACAAAAAGCTGAGTCAGTGGTCCATTGAGATGTACTGAACGCAAAATACTGGCACCTTAGCCAGGGCACAGAAGACTCAAAATGCAGCAGAACCACTGCAGTTTTGTGTGTTTGGGGGTGGGGGGTGATGAGGGCCAGGGTGGAGAAGGGAGGGGGCCTCAAAGAGCCAGTGAATCATTGTGATCTGGAGTAGTTCTTGGTGCACCTGAGTCAAGGAGGAGGGGGGAAATTGGCTATACATCACTTTTCAGCCCCCCACATTTTGACAACAGCTGTGAGCCAGTTCAGTCCCCAATGTAACTTACAGCAGCCTCTGGGTTGATAGACCCACTGTGATATTTTGGATGCCCAAGTGCATAGGCAAATATAAACAGGATATATCAGGTCTCCCAATTATGTGGCCCACTGTCCTCTCCAGGGCTGCCTCACCTCAAATTCCTCATGAAGCTGCAATATAATAATCATGCTGGCAATTGTCACCCTGCTGAACTAGGCGGGTGGTAATTTTCAGCCCTCAGACATCAGAACTTGTGGGGGTAATGAGAGTTCAGATGATCTTCCCCTACTACCTACTCTGAGCATCTAATTAATTCACAGAGGCAAAATGGCCTGTGCAGTAGAGTGAGGCCATGAGTAGCACTATCACTGAACAGCCCAGTCTGCAGGTTGCATGCATTGATCTCCCAAGTTCATCTTCGGTGCTGATGACTTGTTTCCACTCTAAACATGCACTCTCCTGCAGCATGCTCTGTGCTGAAAACATGCTGGTGAGAAAATGGACTCTGCAATTGGGATCTCTACGGAAAGGGCAACCTGTATTATTGTTACTTCCTTCTGTCCTAAAGAGATGATCCCCCACTCACTATGCACCCAGTTGCCCACAAACCACAGTTGACAGACAGAGACCCATTGCTTAAGCGGCAGCTGTTTAGCCTGGGCAGTGTGTAACTGTATCTAGCGATAGCAGGCAAAAGGTGTTCAATACACGCTAGTGGTTTGAGGTTGTTATGGTTTTTTAGGCACCCAAATGGAGTTGAAAACCACAATAATTAGCAAACGGAAATACTGTGGTTTTTAGCAAGGAAGTAAATTCTTGGATCTGTTGAGAATTCCAAAGTAGGTCATCCTGAGTGTGACAGCATGCTGCACAAATGTGCTAGACTTGAAAACCTTTAAAAACAAATATTACACTATAGAGAAGCAATTGAAGCACCAGCTGGTTCCCTGTAGACTCTCTCCCTTGTGGCCTTCTGAACCTCGTGTCATATGAGCAGTCATTTCCAAAAGTTGCTTCTTTCCTTCTCACAGGCCACATTCTTTCTCTCCTACTGCAAGTAAAGTTCTGTTGAGCAGTAAATGTAACAAATTCTAATGGGAACATTTGAAATCAGGAGAAATTTAAGGAGAATAACTTGACCAGAGAATTTGACTACCACTAGCAGTTTTCTCTCTATGCTGTGTGGAATAGCCAACTAGCCAATCATTGGTATTTTCACCGTCACTGACAATCAGAATGTAAAGGCACAACCAATTCAACCGTCTGAATTTGTTTCCATGACAACGACTTAGTAAACAAGGTCGACAAAAGTTTAAAATCCATTGCAATAAAAGGCAATTATAAAAATTTGCCCTGTGTGCTCTGGTTATGTATTAAAATGAAAATATCACGGACAAAAACAGTGAATAACATAAAGAAACCAGTTATCACAACCACACTGTAGATTGGAGGAGAATAATGGTCTCTTATTGTAGCAGAAATCGCAATGCCATCTCATTATACAGTAGCTTTCTGGGGGCTGAGGGAATGTGGTGAGGCACATCCACACATATGAGAAATCCCAGGATTTGTACATGAATGGATTTATTTCTTATTAGAGTCTAATTAGAATACACAGCTACTGTAGTTGGACTTTTACCATCATGATCCATGTCTAGCTCTTGTTCCAAGCCTGAGGGTTTCAGACACAGCTAGTAATAAAGGGAGAATGATCCTGCATTGCTTTTTTTTAATATATTTGAATCATTTATATTTATAGTTTATGAATAACAGGGAAAACAAGGATGCTACTGTGCCAAACGAAGCAGTTTAAAGAGCCCTCCAATCCTTCCAGCCCAGAGGAAAATAAACATCATGGCATTTTGTGAAGAAACAGCACAATAATAATAATTAAGTACTTCTTTTTAGGGCAAAGATTGAAAATAACAGGTTCAAAAGCAAAATAAGTGGGACCAAATACATTAGGCACACAAACCTAGTTACAGTAATTAAGGTTATGTTCTTGGGAGGAAAAGTGTGACTAATAAAGACTGCATGTAATTTTTTTCAGACAATAGCAAATTGTCTTTAGCAATAGCAAAAGCCCTTTAAGCAGAGTAATATAGCACACTGCTGATCCCATCTCTTATTTGTTTCCTGGCAAAGTGGATGAGTTTTAATAGATATGAAAGATAGCGTGCAGCTGCATGATTTTCCTGTATATATTGAAGCAGACTTTGATTTTGCAGTGGCAATTGGCCTTCTTTAGAGAATCACAGTAGTCCAAAGTGAGGTGTTTGGTTTGTTTGTTTGTTTGTTTGTTTTTTTTTTTTTTAAAGAGAGAGCGCTCACTGTGAAAGAGAGATGAAGAAAATTTCTGGATTAATTCTCTCTGAATTTTTGAAATCTAGGGGCCAGATCATCAGCTGTTATAAAATATCATAGCTCTGTTGACTTCAGATGATCTATGGGATTTCAGCAAATTGAGGATCTGGCCATCGGTTTCATACCATGCCTTTTTCCAGACTAATTTTGCACTTAATTATGAATACATGCAATAGCAGCATTCAGGTTGTCCTTCTCGCTCCCCATTGGGTGGAATGATTTATTTGCTTTGATTTTTGAATTATTAATTTCTGTAAATAATGAATGATTAAAGGAAAGCTAGGTCAAAGAAATAATCTCTTTTCTTTTAGAAGTGAATGCAATGAGCTTATTGATTGTGTTACCACTTTTTAGCAACGAGTCCCTGGTCTTGGAAACTGAGACACAGGAAAATTAAAGAATAAATTTCCAGCCAGGCTGAGACTGGGCACAAATTGCTCTTGCAAAAATAAATAAATAAATAAATAAATAAATAAATAAAAAGCCTGCAATTCAGGTAAGGGAGGGGTACAAATCTTAGTAGTTAATATATTTGATTGTCTGACTGCAGACATAAACCAGATCATTAGACATGTAACTACTTTGATTTGCACCTGCAAAAAAAGGTGGCTGATCTTCTGAAAATGAGGCCTGAGCAACTTGCCCAATGTGTCTCAGAGAGTCAGTGGAAGAGTCCCCTACTTTGTTAGGCAAAATTTCCCTCCCCAAACTATCCAGAAAAGCATGGCCTGTTCTTGCCTTGTTCAAAAGGATGAAAGGACTGCATTTGCTCCATAAATTAGCAGTACAAAAGAAAGTTCCTTCTGTAGGAAATATAAACAAGTGTTTTGTTTAAGTGTTTCCTAGTTTTATAGTTTGTATTAGTACCCTGGCTGTTGATGACCTGAGGTCTTTGGTCATGGAGGTAACCACAAGGAAAAGCTTTCTAGTAGAGAAACCTGTTCTTGATTCATGCAGTAACTATTTCCTTATTATTTTATTATTAGTCCTTCTGATTACTAAAATATAACTCTAGGGGCCCCTCCTGTGCAGTGGGTGCCTGCCCCATAAATTAAAACTCACAAATCACAAAATAAACAAAAGATGGCCCATAAATAGATCTACTCTCTTCTCAACTGCTTTAGAGAAGAGAGGAAAAGCTAGTGACAGGCTCTCTGATGATGAGTGTAACGTAAATACCTAGACAGTTCGATACTGACATTTTGACAGATGGAACATACATGGAAAGCAAAGTAATAACCTATTCTTGAACCACACAGCAAGGGGTACCGCACGTCTCTGGTGCATTCTTCATGTCTTCTCCCCCCCCCCCCCCTTCAATCCCCCTTTAGGATCTTCTTTGTATATTTAGCTCCTTCCCCCTCCCCCTTTCCTCCTTTTGTGCCTTTTTTTCTTCTCTTCTCATGGGAGCCAGCAGTTTGGACCCTTACATTTTTCATGGTTCACTGCCTCTGCTTTGCAGTGCTTCATTCTTCAGTATAAAACAAAGATTGCAAGAAGAGTGCAAAGGCTACAGAGAGGAGGTTACATCAGGCATGTTGTAGACAGTGCTGACGTGTTTGTAACCTTGCCAGATGGATGGACAGCCCCACACACTCCCAACAGGGTCTCCTGAAAGCAGATTCAAACTCATGTATTCCATGGGGGTGGGTATGTGGAATTTCCATACATTTCCATTAACTTGATGTGATTTCCGCCTATGGTGTCACTAGCAGTATTTTACAAGGCTTTTCCGCACTAAGTATTCCGAGCTATTAAAAGTGTCCCTGACCTAGCTGTCCCATTCCTCCCGAAAACAAATATTGTAGAACACTTTTTGCTGCTCATAGCAAATTCCCTGCAGTAAGTAAGTAGCTTCTATTGTTATGATTATCTTGTTTCTGCTAGCTGTAGTTGCTATTCTAGCAATCTTACAAAAATAGGAACATCCCAAAGTTCTTGTCTGCAAGATTTGCTCCAATGTCATCTGTGTAGCTACACCAGCAAAAACCCCTAGTGTAAAAAAGCAGACACGATTTGCACTGGTGGATCCTACAAATATTTAATATTTATTACTTGTATTGCAGTTGCACCAGTAGGGCCCCAGTCATAAACCAGGCTCCACTGTGCTAGGCCCTGTACGCACCCAGAATAAAAAGAGGAGCTTACAGTCTAAGTAAGATGGGGTAACTTCACCAGGGCAAATAGCAGTTTAGAGTGTTTGATTCTATTTACCCTAGGGGTTGGCAATGGTAGCTGCTCACTCATGCTTCGTGGAGTCAAATCCCCACTGGGAACAAGGTCTCAAGTGCAATCCTACTCCAAATGCAAATATCCCCCACTTGATTAAATTAAACTCTCTTCCAAACAGTCACAAAACTATGGTCTGACTCCCGCATTTCCCATTCAGGCGATGTCTTCACTGCGGAGTTAGCTCAGGTGATCAGCACCCAGGTCTGAATGTGCTCACTGCAAAGCCATACCTGAGTTGCTGTGTCCTCATTGTTTCTGCACTCGCCTGTATGTGTGTGGGGACATATCCCTTGGTTCTTTGTTCTGAGGTCCTCTAGGATACTTTCCCAGTCAAATGTATGAATGGGGATGGGGGAGGGAAACTTGTCTGTTCTTTGGGGAATTGTGGGATGGCATCAGAGGACAATCAGCGCTAGAGTGTGGTTTAGCCTGCATCCTCACTGCAAAGAGGGTGGATTCCAGCCTGAGTTAAAGCAGAGACTGGACTCTACCCTAAGGCCACAGCTGGGTAAGAGCTTGGGTTTAGATAGCGGGGCCCCCACTTTTGGGAAGGCTCTGTCACGCCTGCTGATAGTGGGGGGCACAACCCCAGAACAGCTCAAGTCACACACACACACCCCATAGCTCTCCTCCTGGAAAGCAGCAACCCCTCCCTGCAGCTCCCAGTTATTCCTCCTGCCTCTGCCTCTCCCTGCCTGGCACAGCTCGCAGGCTCAGCTCCCCTACAGGGAAGGGCTTGGCTGCACCATGTAACTGAGCAGTCTGGGGGGGCACGTTACCCCGCCCGCATGCCCCCCCCCCATGCATTGCCTCTGCCTGCCCATCCCACCCTGAAATATTTTGCACCATCTACACAGGTCCTTCTCTGAAAACTTCCATTGACTGGGTCACAGAGAGAGAGAGAGAGGAGTGACTTGATAGCCTAGTGGTTAGGCACTCACCTGGGAGACTCAGGTTCCAGTCTCTGCTTCAATTAATATTTAAGTATTTATACAAAATGAAATAATTTCAGCAGGAGAGATTGAGAGAGCCCCAACCCAGAATACTCCATAGGCCACTCACCTAGGCAGTGGGTTTCGAGTCTCTGCTTCGCATCAGGCAGAGTGGGGATTTGAACCCAGGTTTCCCCACTGCTGGGTGAGTGCTCTAACCATTGGGCTGTGTCTTGTGGGAGCGCCCCAGTCTAGTACATGCTCTCTGAGATGGCCTCTGAGAATGCCTAACAGCTTGGGTCTCTCAGGTGAGCTAGGCAGGAGGAACACCTAATTGATTAATCTTGCCAGGGCTTAGGCATGAGAGAGGTGCTGAGTTGCTCACCTTTGTTCATGCCCACTGGCAGAAATATAGAACCACAGGGTTAGAAGGGACTGCAAGAGTCATCCAATCTAACCCTCTGCCAAGATGCAGGACATATAGATGCGTTGGAGGTTTTATTGGTGGACACTTGAGCACCTAGGGACTTTAGTTGCCTTTAGGGATAGGTGGCAGCTGAGAGCTGGTTTTATAAATGCTAGTGGTGCCTAAAGGTTGGACTCTGTCACTTAAAGTGGCAGTTAGGCACTTAAGTCCCTTTCGTGAATCTAGCCCTTAATGTTCATGTAACACAAGTACTGGCTGTTGTGGTTTTGCAGCTATTAAAATGACACTGTCCCTGAATGAAAGTTTCCACAGGTACCAACCTATTGTTTTGTGAAACCTTCTGTGCTAGTTGTTTGTTCACACTGACTGCGGGTTACAATTCCTGGAATCATGCTCCGGCGATGAATCACTGGGTGCATGTGACTTGGCTGGTAGCTGCTGAACACTTTGGGCTCCTTCCCACAAGGAAGCGTTCAGTAGGGATTTATGGCTCAGAACTGTTATGTTTTTGAGGTGTCCAAAATAGTCAGTATTCTAGTGGGCCCTGCCTAGCATCCACTGTAATTCAGGTTGAGTTCCATTCTAATTCACCTCTCAGTTGCTCACAACTTTTCATGCCCCTTTTGATATGAATTTTTCCATGCTTGGTCTCAGGCCAGTGGTGGATTGTGTGTGTGTGTGTGTATATATATATATATATATATATATATATTAAGCAAAATTGGTTCAGCCAATTTTTTTGAACAGGGAAAAAATTCCTTCCCCCACCCCATGTGTTTATACTAGAAACCTTACACTTCAGAAAACTTCACACTTGATTTGCAGATCTCATGGAGATTTAACAGATCGAGCCCAATCTGAAGAAAAAAGGTTTTACGATTAAAAACACACAAGCCAGTCCTGGTCCATTCCACCCTCAGTCACATCAATGCAGAGCTTGGCTCACCCTCACGTGCATCACATTACCTAGCTGTCTAAAGACCCCAAGCAGATGGCTCTCTGATGCCTTCATTGACCAGTTTTACCAAAGAGATGTCTCAGATGGAAATAGGACCCTGCATCACAAAAGACAAGATGGCAGCAGTTAGAGAGACAGAACTTAAATAAGTATCTGTCCTGAAATGGCAGAATGGGCCTGATTTTACTCTCACACCAATCTTACACTGTTGTGACTCATAGGGCTTGGCTACACTTGCAAGTTAGAGCGCATTAAAGCAGCCCCAGGCGCCCTAACTCCCGACCCGTCCACACTGGCAAGGCACATAGAGTGCCTGGACTCTGCAGCTGGAGCGCTCCTGGTAATCCTCCTCCACGAGAAGCAATAACGCCCCAGCGTCAGTGTGAATGAGGTATTGCATTACTGCGCTGCGATCGGCCTCCAGAAACGTCCCATAATCCCCTTAAGTCAAGTGGCCACTCTTGTCATTGTTTTGAACTTGGCTGTAGGAATGTGGATATCCCCTTTCAAACAGGGCCGGCACCAGGCACCCAAGCTGGTGCTTGGGGCGGCACCTGGAGGGGGGCGGCGCTCCGGCCCCCGGGGAGAGCGGGGCCACAGCCAGGCTCGCCGCCCTCCCCCCGGCGCTCTGGCCGCCCTCCCCCCGGCGGCCAGGGGGAGAGCGGCGAGCCCCGGCACTCTGGCCGCCGGGGGG
>NW_020664436.1:22976437-22976748 GCF_002925995.2 Terrapene triunguis
GCCCTCCCCCCGGCGCTCTGGCTGCCCTCCCCCCCGCGCCCTCCCCCTGGCCGCCGGGGGGAGAGCGGCGAGCCCCTACCGGGGCTCACCGCCCTGCGCTCTGGCCACCGGGGGGAGAGCCGAGCCCCAGCCGGGGCTCGCCGCCCTCTTGCCGCCCTGCTCCCGGCGCTCTGGCCGCCGGGGTGAGGGGGAGAGCCGAGCCCCCGTCGGGGCTCACCGCCCTGCCCCCGGCGCTCTGGCTGCCGGGGTGGGGGGGAGAGCCCGCGCCGGGGCTCGCCGCCCTCGCCCCGGGGCTCCGGCCACCCTCCCCC
>NW_020664436.1:22976848-23047071 GCF_002925995.2 Terrapene triunguis
GAGGCTTTTTTGCCTGGGGCGGCAAAAAAGCCAGAGCCGGCCCTGCTTTCAAAGCTCAGTTTCTGGCATGCTTATCTGCTCCGGGACAAAGCAACCATTACTGTGGAATGCTGCTTGCTGTAAGTGTGTGAGAAAGAGGCGGAGGAGGGAGGGGGGTTTGCTGCTGTCTGAACTTACAAGACAGCATGCTGACATGCTCTCAGCACCCCAAAAACCCACTCTCTCTCTCCCCCCACATACACACAACACACTCCCTGTCACACTCCACACACACACCCCATTTGAAAAGCACGTTGCAGCCACTTGAACGCTGGGATAGCTACCACAATGCACTGCTCTCTGTGGCTATTGCAAGAGCTGCTAATGTGGCCACGCCAGTGTGCTTGAATCTGACAGTGTGGACACACTGCAGCGCTTTTCCTACTGCGCTCTCCGAGGGCTGGTTTAACTCTCAGCACTCTATATCTGCAAGTGTAGCCATGCATTTCTCCTCTCACTGACAATGAGGTATATTAGGCAGCCCCTCCACCCCACTCTTGTGCTTTTGAATGAGACATTGTCAGTAGAGATACTTGTCACTAAACCCTGATGCTGTTGTTTAATCTTTTCACTCTGGCCAGCCCAGTCCTTTTGCTTATAAGTTCCTTTAGTCTGGAATGTGCTTTCAATCAAGATCAAACTGTTTTCCAGCAATAAGATCTTGTTAAATGTTCACTAGTATTTTATTTGAACTCCAGCTGGGCTTGTTTCTGAGTGTAACTTGTCCTGGTTTATAATAGTGTCTTTTGTTGTTGTTGTTTTTAATGCTAGCTTTTGAAGCTGATTGGATTCCTTTGCTGTCCTGTTTGACTGCACATACTCCCATTAGTAAACCCTGGGAAACAAGGACCTTCATTTCACCATGCTTAGTCTGATGTCATGCAATAAATATATAAAAGATGTTACGCTATAAACAGAAAGATTTCAGACATCTGTTCAAAGCTACATCCAACATAATTACATAACACTGGGGCTGATGGATGACTGATTTATCCAAATATTTGGTGAAGAGGTTGACATACTACAGGGATAAGTTACTGCCTCACCGCTGCTTCCTACCTCATTACTTTATTTATCAGTTTCAGACCAGCAATTAGCAATTGTAAAATTTCAGGGAATTATCTCCTTGATGCAAATCTTTAACAGGTGGGTAAATATTGTCTGACTTTGCAAGTTAAATTATAAACTCAAGATGTCTCTTAGTCTAGTTACTACCCTAAAAGCCTAATCATTAATATTTCATGCCCGTTTAAACTAGAGAATTCAACCAAAATTATTGCATGGGAAAAGAAAGTAAAGAATCTTTCAAGCGGGGAATGTGGTAAAAATCATTTCCCCAAAAGTCTGGTTTCAAAGTTTGATGTTTTCATAGAAACACTTTTACAAAATAGTGCTTTTTAAAAATGTTTAAAAACCCTTCACCAGTGAATATAAAATCTAGAAGTAAACTATAATTTTAATGCTTATGTGACTTTGCTGCTAAGAAAATGACATAGCTTTCCATTGCAGCTGATGTGTGTCTTCACATATTGGTGCTTTCATAGTGGTAAATGCAGACAAGGGAATTTAAAAACGCCCACTGCAAAATCTATATGATGCAAAAGCAGCCTGAGGGTCAGATTCTGAGAGTTGCTTAGCACCCTCAATTGCCATTGACTTCAAGATTGAAAACACTTTGCTTCTGGGCTCCTTTGCCCATTATCTACTATTGAAACAAGCATAATTAAGAGTAAAGTAGGAACAATTTAATTCAAATGTAAACCATTTTGGTATTAATGTGGGAGTATGCAATATAATGCCACCTTTAACAGTAACTAGCTTCCATGCTTGTAAACAGCATAATCTATCTGTTTACTATATCCTCTCTTTGCAATGTGAAAGGTGGCATTAAAGGTCCTTCATAAATAAAACTGAAGAAATGGAGGTGGATATTGTAGCAAAGGGAGTCTATCAAAGATCTAGTGAATGTAATTTTGGCATTATAAATAAACAATGTATCTAGTGGTAGGGAATTGTGAGTTAAATGTCTGGGGTTCTTGTCTCATCTTAGATCGAGCTGTGATTAATTTCTGATGCAAAAGATCATAGGGCAGGATTTTCAAAAGCATGCAGGTGACTTAAGAGCAGAAGCCCCACTGAGTTTCAGTGGGACTTCTACTCCTAAGTCATATAGGTGCTTTTGTAATCCCAGCCACCATGCCTAGTAATTATAGACATGAAAGAATCAAGGCTACATTTGGCCAAATTCATCCTGGGTTTAACTGTATTGATTATGGGTTTATGCCGGGGATGAATTTGATCTATAATCTCTAAAGATCTAGGATAGGATTCTCTGAATCTTGCTTGCTTGGTCCTCTAATGAAAAACTTTACCAAGAGAAGTGTGTATGTCTACTCCCAAATGGCCACTTTGAGATAGGATCAAACAACTTTTCTATTATGAACCTGCACTGCTGTATCATTAGTAGTGACTTCTTCATTATGCTTACTGGCATTTCATGCTGCTGCTTCTCTGAGGAGTATAGCATCTAAGAAAAAGATACATGAGTGGGGTCACACTTAGGCTCTTAACTGGGGTGTGATGACAATCAAAAGCTTTGTAGTTACCCTGAGGGAGGGGGAAAGTGTGAAGAGCACAACTCTTTCTTTTGCGTACAAAAGCCAACATTATCAACAAAGATGACAAGGCCTTAGTGGGACATGAAGGTAGGCTTCCTCCAAGTCTATTGATGTCCTAGTCTCCTGGGTTTTTGTTTTGACAAGGAATAGTGGTTGAATTTAGGTTAGGTTTAGTTATCGTGCGTAAAATAAGCCTGACCTCAAGGCAAAGCCCCGGAGGTAGAGATTTAAAAATATTGCTTTGGGGATATAAAAGGAGCTGGAAGGAAATGCTTGGATTTGTCTCCCTGTTTAGCTATTATGTTCTCTGGCAAAAAACCTAACTGGTTTCAAGACTCAGCTTGATAAATTTACGGGGCGGGGAGGTATGATGGGACGGCCTACAATGGCATGTGGTCCATTGGCGACTGCCAGTAGCAAAAATCCCCAACTGCTGGAGACGGGACACTAGATGGGGAAGACTCTGAGTTACTACAGATAATTCTTTCCCGGTATCTGCCTGGTGGGTCTTGCCCATATGCTCAGGGTCTACCTGATTGCCATATTTGGGATTGGTAAGGAATTTTCCCCTGGGTCAGATTGGCAGAGACCCTGGGTTTTTTTTCACCTTCCTCTGCAGCATGAGGCATGGGTCACTTGCAGATTTAAGCTAGTGTAAACGGTGAATTCTCTGTAACTTGAAGACTTTAAACCATGATTTGAAGTTAGGGGTCTATTTCAGGAGTGGGTGAGGTTCTGTGGCCTGCAAAGTGCCTGAGGTCAGACTAGATGATCAGGATGGTCCCTTACGACTTTAAAGTCTATGAGCCTATGGGATCTTCTCAAAGAACTGTACATTTTCCTGAGGATGGGTTCTCTTTGCAGTGGTTATCAGAATGTACAACAGAGATAATGCCTATCTACTAAACCCTGGCTACTAAATTCATAGAGTCCACTGAGCCTCTGCTGTGTAAAGGTCGAATGTTCAAGCTTAACTAAACTTACAAACAATTTGGTCACCAAACAGCAACTATTTATGAGAACTGTGTCTGGAACAAAGTGCTCTCCTGCCTCTCTCTCAGTAAGATTAACCCAGAAACAGGAATGCATCCCAGAAATCCTAATCACCAGCATTCTACTGCTGTCTAACAAATGGGAGATCCACTAGCAAAGCATGTATCACATTCCATTCTAGTGGCTGGTCTGCAAAAAGCTGAAGAGCCCTCCTCTAGCTCAATTGGTATGTGTCTGTGCTGAGGACCAGCATTCAAAACCTGCTGACATTCCATGTTGCATTTTCCTTTAAAAAATGGTTATCTGGTTTATTTAATACACATAGAGAGGAAGCATCTTTAAAAACAGGTTTTACAGTTAAGTCATTATAATCCGTCAAGTAAGGCATGATGCCCAACAAAACACAGTTCTAAATTTTGGTTATTTGTTATACGTTTTGGTTGTTTGTGTCACACATTGGCAAGTTTGAAGGTTAAGAAGTAAGTTCCTCAATCTTTCTCCTGCAACTGTAATTTCTATAACACCTCCTCCCATCACTCCCTCTTCCCTACTGCTGGTTCCCTCATTCTCTATCCTTGCCAAGGCCAGCCACAGCCCCCAATGAGCTAAAGAGATGCTCCACTCCCCACTGACAGCTGTGTTAGGCTGTTTGTTGTTTTTGAGTCTGTTGGCTGTTGAACAGAGGTTGTTCAATAACTGATCTGTGGCTAATGGGAGGTATCTGCTAAGCTCTGAAATGGTACTTTCACAGCACTGCTAAAGCAATGAATCTAGCAGTGAGCACAGTTGATTGCACTAACAGGAGACTAGGGAATGCTGCTGAGATCTCCACAGCCTTTGGATGGAAAGTGTTCTGATACCACAATGATGGGCTCAGTTTAAAAATTGAGATAGATGGAAGCAGCTTCATGGAGCATCCGGGCTTGACAGACAAGAGTTTGACTTGCTGGTGTGTGCTGATCCGTATCTTTTAAATCATCACACAATGGCTTGGCTACATTAGCAGAACAGATTGTGGTGTGAGATGACTGAAGACAGGCTGAGCTGGCTTCAGAATTACATCTAAGGTTCTCCTTTATTTTCCGAAGAAGTGGGTTGTAGCCCACGAAAGCTTATGCTCTAATAAATTTGTTAGTCTCTAAGGTGCCACAAGTACTCCTGTTCTTTATTTTCCTATCCATGGGGGTCCTTTGAAAAAATCCTTTTCTGAAGGATTAATCATATCTCTAGGTGCGGAAGCTGTGGCAGCATCTATCTTGGGGAAATAGAAACTAAATTAGCCTTTGACCATTGAAGATTACAAAATTTCATTATTTGTTGATTTTTCCCTTATCAGGGCTTTCCCATTCTGTATTAATTACATCCACAGATGAGGAAATAGGACAGTGGACCTGAATTTTTGTTTTCTAATTTGAAGAGAAGATATTTGCCAGTAACCATTTTATCCTTCTCTTCTTCTTTGTAAGACAGTGTGACAACAGCAGTAGCCACATGGGGCCAGATTTTTAAAGGGACTTAGACAGCAAGGCACTTTTGAAAATCCCACTCAGTACCTATATCAGCATCTCTACATGCCTAAATACCTTTAAAACAGGCCTATGGTGCCAAGACCCTCTTTTTTCAGACTGAGATCATTTTCCTTCCTCCCCAGAGGGGCTGGTGTTGAAGAGAATTCTATTTTTTTGTTGTTCTTTAGTTGTTTTTACTTTTTATTTTGTATTGTTTTTTCTACATGTATTTTTTGTGAAGAACGAATGACCTCTCAGGGCAAGGGGTTTCCTCTTTTGGCTTTGTCTACTACACTGGCAAGTGAAAGATAAAACTTTTGTCATTTAGAGGTGTTTAAAAAAAACACACACACACACACACACCCCAAAAGACAAAAGTTTTGTCCACGACAAGTGCTAGTGTGAACAGTGCTTTGTTGGCAGGAGCGCGCTCCTGCCAACGCTAATGCCGCTCATGGGGGGTGGAAGTTTTTTGTCGGACGGAAGGAGAGCTCTCTCCTGCCGACAAACAGTGGCTACACGCGCGCCTTTTAACCGCACGGCTGTAGTGTCACAGCTGTGTCGCTAAAAGCTGCGTAGTGTAGACATAGCCTAAGTGATCCCCTAGCAGCACAGCGCTCTCAGGCATGTACTAGCTTAAGAAACTTCCTTATCATTATTAGAGAGAGATGAAGAGTCAGCGGAATGCCCTGTGAGCGAGAGGACCTTGTTAGGCTGATCACTAAGAAAGGAAGAGCAAATGCCTGCTAATTGGGGTTGAGTGAATTTAGCACCATTTTGGAGGAAAATAGTGGATTTCTATAATAAGCTGATACTTTTCCTGATATGGGAAAGTAAACTGTCTTTTCTCCTTAGCTAGGAGAGCAGCAATAAGACAAGATGAGGTGACTTTTATTTTTTCTGAGCACTTGGGTCAGGGAGTTTTGTCTGTTTGTGCCAAAGGTTTATGTGAGGTACCATGCTTGTGTCAGGCTCTCCTGTCCATTCCATATCACTCCACATCAGAGCCCATTGATCCTGGCAGGGTGATGCTCCGCGGGGCTTGGCACAGTAGGTAAAAGTGCTGCATCCCAGCTGGATGTGGAGCTGCGTTACTGCAAGCTGGGCCATGTCTGTCAGACAGTTCAGATAGGGATGCTCCCCTGAATGGTCTCTGATGGAAAATGCTCTTCCAAAAAGGCCTTCAACTGAAGCAAATGAGAAACAGACTCACTGAGAGTTAAAATGAAAGGTGTCTGGTTAATATTTGCCAAGAGAAGTGTTGGGGGAGGAAGATGAAAGGAAACATGAAGGAGAGTCTGAACTACAATGCTATGCCTAACTGCCAGAGACTGGCAGGCTGATGGGAAGCTTAGCTGAGCAGGTGCGGCCTTCAATCCCAGTCTCCCTTCAGCTCAGCCAAACTGCCCCTGGCCTCCACTAGCAAGAAAGGAACCCATTTGTGCAGATTAGAAGCAATGTTTTGAGGGAGAATGTATTATTATTACTATTTGCAAATTCTAGCCCTGTAAACTTGGCATGGAAAAAAGCCCTTCTTCACATCCTTTTGGCATCTACCCTAGGACAATAATGATAGCTGAGACAGAGCAGAGTGAGTGCTGACAGTGAGCTTTGGATGTAAGTAGCTCAGACATGCAGGGTGAAAGATCACTGAGGCATCTGTGCAGTGTTTTTATACTGTATTTTCTATTCTGTTTGGTAACTGAAGCAAATCACAATAAGACTATATTTCTCTCATGCATTGGCTGCTAAATGGCTAAACAGCAGCATTTTGAATAAATCAGAGCCACTTCAGGGAATTATTTAATGCAGCAGAATTGCAGCAATCAGAGAGCAAAGTTAGATGTAAGAATGTCTGGTTAAGGAGGTTGAATTGAGTTCAGAGTAAAACCGCCTGCCTTCTGTTTACCCACAAGAGACAGCATGGTGTAGAGAAAGGAGCAGAGGACTGGGGGGAGTCAGGCAGTTCCAAATTCCAATCCCAGCTCTGTCATTGACGCCCTGTGTGACTTTGAGCAAGTGACTTAACTTCCCTTCCTGTTTCCCCACAGTTAACGGGACTTACTTCCCTGCCTGTTAGGGATGTTGTGAGGATTAGTTTGTATGTGGAAAGTGCTACATAAATTCTAATAATTATTTATTAGATGGCAAGATGATGCATCAGGAGAATGGAATGGAATGGCTTGATCTAGAGCCAAATAAGAAATTAAAGCTTGATATCTGGCCAGGTTTGAAAGACCCAAATGGAACTTAAGTCTAATCCATTTTCCAAAGCAGGTTATTTATTGCGTTTTACACTGATTGCCCAGCATCAATACCATTCACATTTAGTTCATGATGGTTTCACACACTTCCTGCTGTCTGCCCCATAATGTGTCTTCATTATTTGCTACTGGCTTTAATGAGGCCACGCTCTTGAAGTCTTGGCATAAAGGATCCAGCCTGGTGAGAGAGTGAGCAGGGGAAGTAAGAGAGATGACATTTAAAAGTAGTAGAAATGGAAGCCAGTATCCTGGCTGACTAGTTACAGAGGTGACAAAGGAAGGTTCTGTAATATGGGGAAGGCACGGGGAGTCTGTGGTTAGTAGTGAAGAAATTATAACTAGAGATGAGTGAATCTTTCATCATGTCACCTGAAGCTCAAGGGTCTCAAACCTGAGTGAATTAAACCTGCTGGTTTGGACTTGCCAATGCCTTGCAAACTGGAACAGGCACTGCCGGAAAGAAGCCAATGACATTTTCATAGTGAACATGGGCCATTAATTCTCCAAAGCAGCCTTTACCCTATTTAAAAACCAAGGGCCAGATTTTCAGAGGGGTGAGCACCCAAAACTGCAGTACAAGTCAATGGAAACTTGTGGATCCTCAGCAGCTCTGAAAATCAGACCCTAGATAAGCTGGGCACTGAGAATGTGGGCTTGTATCTCTGTAGCGGGGCCTAAACTGAAAGTAATTCCAGTTAGCATGAAAGGACACAGATAGAAGAGTTAGGGTTCAGTCATGTCCTCTCATAAATGGGGGACAGCCCTTTTGTGTTAGAGAGCTCTGACAAAATGGGCCTGGCAATTAACCAGTGAAATCTACTTGCCTAGCCTTTGCCTTGATGATGAAAGAGCTAATGACACTTAATTCACTCATCTAAAAAATTATTTCTCCCAGCTGAGTATGTAAGTAGAATTTTGCAAATCTCAGTTTATAGTGATCAATATCTAAACATTGAATAGTTTCTTTCATTACAGGAGCTTCTAACTAACCGCAAAGACTGTAATCCACAGGTTCTGGTGCTGTGTAGCTGTCTACAGAATATGTAGTTCAGTAGAAATAGGAGTTCCAAGATAGTTCTGTGACCTATAAATCATTTAACAAACATATGCATGAATTAACCAAAAATAAGTTTCTATTAATGATGCAACATAATACAGCAAACGTGGTGTCAAGGAATGTGTGTGTGTGCATGCACGTGTGTGTTTGTAATTACAATACTTTGATACAAAATATAGTCTCTTGTCCATAAAGGTACTCCTCTTATTGTGCTATCTTAGCACAGCTTTATTTTAGTGGAGAACATCTGGAGCAAATATCATTGTCCAATGCATCATAATAATCAGGAACATTGATCCTCTGTTCCTGATTTACAGTAAAGTTTAATGCCTTCTATGTTTTCCCATACAATCATTTCTACGTAGAAGAGCCTTTGTGCTCCACAATCTGGAGCAAGTTGCTAAATTTGGATCATACTTTTTTCTTACAAATACAAGCTTATGACAATTTACAAAAGCAGCACACTGGAATGCTGGATACCTAGCATTATGGCATTTCCCTTTCAACCATTTGCTGTTATCCAGCTGCTATCGGTGCCTTGGGCATTTTGTTGCATTGAGGTGTATTCTTCTTTTTCTTCAAAGAATGATTTTGAAGATCAACATTTAAACTTGGGAGACCTTCTCCTCCCATGCAACAATTATTCAGGAGCTATATGGAGCCAAATACTGAAGCCTTTATTCAAGCAAGACTCCCACTGAAGTCCGTGGTAGTGTTACCTGGGTAAGGAAAGAGTCAAAACTGAATAAGGATTTCAGGATTTGCCCTCTGGCTTGTTGCATGTCAAATTGCTTAATGGCTGTATGTAAGAAACATGACAAATGACTGCCAAGACTTTTCTTCTAGGTCAGCAGTTTGCAAACAGTCTTTCAAAACTCATTAAGTTACAATAGTGGCACAGTGGATGTCTGCAGTTGCTGTTTCAAAAGCTCCTACCAATATAATCATTTCCCCATGCAAATCCAGTGTGGGGTCTGGGTGCAATTGTGCCCCACCTGCTGAAGCCGTTTTGATGAGCTTCATAAGAAAGGCGAATAAACATGGGCTGAAACTCAGTAAGAACAATAGGCTCATGTATCAAATATATGCCATGAGGGACTAACTCACCATGGACCTAAAGGGAAGGACAGCACTACGGATCAATATTATTCTGCCCTTTTTTGGCTATCTTCTCTTTAGGTAATCAGTCTCACACTTTCTGTAAGGCAGGACATGGTCCAGCATCTGCTTTGAACTGTTATGCAGATTGCACAGGAAGTTTACTTGTTACTAGTGCAACTGTTCCCATAACCTCTTCCAGGCAGGTACCAGTTCTTAACAAAGGTAACCAACAAGCAATTTGTAACACTTCGCCATCCTGCTCTGTGTCATTGGTAAAAGACACCAAGGGAGTTGACCCTCATGCAGTGTGCGTTCCACATTGTCCAACTCCTTTCATAAACAATATTGTCAGTGGCCAGGCCACAAGGTAGAGTTACATCCCCAGAAGGAAACAGTACCATTTTTGAGTCATTTGGACTCAAGCAAAGGCTTTTTCAAAAGCAGAATGCTCCCATTAGTGTGGTCAATTCAAATGCAACCGTACTTTGAGGCTATTAGCCAAGATGGTCAGGGTTGCAACCCCATGAGGTGTCCCTAAGCCTCTGAGTGCCAGGAGCTGGGACTGGATGACAGGGGATGAATAACTCAGTAATTGCCCTGTTCTGTTCATTCCCTCTGAAGTATCTGGCACTGTCCACTGTCAGAAGACAAGATACTGGGCTAGATGGAGCATTGGTCTGACCCAGTATGGCCGTGCTTATGTTCTCATCTTCATGGATGATAATACGTCCCCTAGCCTGCAACTACAGATCCTTCAACTCTGGGCCACAGTAGTACTAAAAGTACTGTATCTGTGTGGTGGAATTACCTGCTGTGAGGAGAAGGAAAGGGCCAAAATTAAACAGCTGGCAGTTTGGGTGGGTTATTACAATAATTGCTAACTAGCCACCAGGATTATACAAGTCTAAGCAGTCACGTTAGTTTGACTGCGCAGGAGCACAATGTGCTAACTCCCAAGGTAACTCGCAGCACCTTGTAAGGTGGTTTTGTTAAATGAGCTACCATGCTTACACATAACCTCACAGCAGTGATGGTGACCATCAAAAGGTTCAGAGCTTTGATTCAGATAAGCAAAGCTCCCCAAGTGTGGATGCCTGTTCAAATCTCATTGTTCTGGAAGTCCCCTTGAGAAATGTTTTCTCACAACATTTCCAGTATTTTCTGGTTTCCACTCACATCTGTAATTCCAGGAGGGTCTTTCACCTATTTCAGCACTTCCACTTCTAGCAGAAACCAGGAAGGGCAGAGGCATAGAAATGAAACTCCTTCTCATTCACTTCTGTTGTTAGCCAAACTGGGAAGGTGAGTCAGGCTTTTTGGATGAAGGTTCTTAGTCTATCTAAACCAGTTCACCCATCCTTACTTTACAAGAGCTGATTTTACTAGCTTACTTAAGGCCTTTATGTGAATGTGGGGGGTGGGCAGAGAGAGCCTTCACCCTTAGCAAGGATGAGGGATAATCTCAGTCCTTGCACTTGAAGGAGTGCAGCATATGCTCTCTCTGTGCACCCCCAAAGCTTCAAACCACCCCAGAGCGGGCAAAGAGTGACAGAGAGGAGTAGTGCTGCCCAGGCTCACTGTGGGAGTAGGCTGCACGTTTGGTACAGCAGGCACATTCCCCCTTTGCCCTTGGGTGCTGAGCCAAAGGATAGTGCTTCCCTCCGCTGCTATCCCACCCGAACTTTCACCTTTGGTAGTGCAGCTCTGCATGGCACCCAACACAGGACAGGTTGTAAAGTACACGCTTCGGGCCTTACTGGATTGCAGGGGTCAAACTAGACAGCAGGCATTCTTTGTAGATCTCTACTTCCAAACATGATGCTTTGAATAGTGGGTGCCAGGAGAGAGACCACTAATGCAAACTAGTAAAAATGCTTCATCTATCTATGCAGACACTGAGATACTGTTATGAGAGCCAAAACAGCAGAATTTATGGTGCTCGTTCTTCAGCTGGTGTGTTTAATTCTGCCCAGTTTTATTAAGAAGGAAGATTACAGGCCTATCCATTCCTGCTGCACAGCAAAAATGAATATGGAATACAATTGGAGCCATGAAAAATGGGGCATTGGACCCTCAGCTTATGTAAACTGGAGTATTAGAGCAGAAATTGAATGCATTGGAGCTAAGCCAATTTAAACCTGCAGTACCAGTAACATTTAAAATGCTGCATTTCCCATTCTAAGGGTATGTCTGCACTATGAAATTAGGTCAATTTTATAGAAGTTGATCTTTAGAAAGCGATTTTATACAGTCGATCGTGTATGTCCCCATTAAGCGCATTAAGTCGGCGGAGTGCGTCCTCAATACCGTGTCTAGCAGTGACTCATGGAGTGGTGCACTGTGGGTAGTTATTCCACAGTCCCCACTGCCCATTGGAATTCTGGGTTAAGCTCCCAATGCCTGATGGGGCAAAAATATTGTCACGGGTGGTTTTGGGTACATGTCATCAGTCTCCTCTCCTTGAAAGCAACGGCAAACAATCATTTCGCTCCTTTTTTCCTGGGTTACATATACAGACACGAAAGCACAGCAAGCATGGAGCTCAGAGCTGCTGTTGTGAGCATTGTAAACACCTCGCGCATTATCCTGCAGTATGTGCAGAACCTGGCTAGGAGCCACCAGCATGAGGACGATTGTGAGGAGGACATGGACACAGACATTCCTGAAAGCCCGGGATGTGGCAATTGGGACATCATGGCAGCAGTGGGGCAGGTTGATACAGTGGAACACCGATTCTGGACCCGGCAAACAAGCACAGACTGGTGGGACTGCATAGTGTTGTAGGTATGGGATGATTCCCAGTGGCTGCGAAACTTTTGCATGCGTAAGGCCACTTTCATGGAACTTTGTGAGTTGCTTTCCCCCGCCCTGAAGCACAGGAATACCAAGATGAGAGCTGCCCTGACAGTTGAGAAGTGAATGGCTATAGCCCTGTGGAAGCTTGCAATGCCTGACTGCTACCCGTCAGTCGGGAATCAATTCAGAGTGGGCAAATCTATTGTGGGGGCTGCTGTGATCCAAGTAGCCAAGGCAATCACTAACCTTCTGCTAGCAAGGGTAGTGACTCTTGGAAATGTGCAGGTCATAGTGAAGTGTTTTGCTGCAATGGGGTTCCCTAACTGTGGTGGGGCGATAGAACGCAATCCCTATCTTGGCACCGTACCATCTTGCCAACCAGTACGTAAACCGTGAGGGGTACTTCTCAATGGTGCTGCAAGCACTGGTGGATCACAAGGGAAGTTTCACCAACATCAACGTGGGATGGTTGGGAAAGGTGCATGACGCTCACAACTTTAGGAACTCGGGGCTGTTCAAAAAGCTGCAAGAAGGGACTTTCTTTCCAGACCAGAAAATTACTGTTGGGGATGTTGAAATGCCAATAGTTATCCTTGGGGACCCAGCCTACCCCTTGCTCCCATGGCTCATGAAGCCGTACACGGGCAGCCTGGACAGTAGTAAGGAGCAGTTCAACTATAGGCTAAGCAAGTGCAGAATGGTGATAGAATGTGCCTTTGGATGTTTAAAAGCCTGCTGGCACTGTTTGCTGACTAGGTTAGAACTCAGCGCAACCAATATTCCCATTGTTATTGCTGCTTGCTGTGTGCTCCATAATATCTGTGTGAGTAAGGGGGAGATATTTATGGCAGGGTGGGAGGTTGAGGCAAATCACATGGCGGCCAATTTTGAACAGCCAGACACCAGGACGATTAGAAGAGCAGAGCTAGGCGCGCTGTGCATCAGAGAGGCTTTGAAAAACAGTTTCATGATTGGCCAGGCTACTGTGTGACAGTTATGTATGTTTCTCCTTGATGCAAAACTTGTTGAATTTACTTCCCTGTAAGCCAATCCACCTCCCCTCTTTGACCACAGCTGGCAAAGGAAAGAAAGTCCCTATTGTTTTGAATCCATGCATTCTTTATTTATTAAAAAAAAAAGTGAGATCACTGACAAAGTAGCCCGGGTGGGGTAGGGGAGGAGGGAAGGACAAGGCCACATTGCTTATTGTAGCCACACTACAAATCAAAGCTGTTTGAATGACAGCCTTCTGTTGCTTGAGCCATCCTCTGGAGTAGAGTGGCTGGGTGCCCGGACCCTCCCCCCCGCGTTCTTGGGTGTCCAGGCGAGGAGGATATGGAACTTGGCGAGGAGGGCAGGTGGTTATACAATGGATGCAGTGGCGGTCTGTGCTCTTGTTGCTTTTCCTGCAGCTCCACCAGATGCCTTATCATGTCCATTTGCTCCCCCATTAGCCTCAGCATCTCCTCCTGCGTGTTCTGATCACACTCACTGAATGCTTTCCTGGCCTCTGCCACCGAATGCATTGCCCCCATGCATTCAGCTGTGCCCTATCAGTGCAGGAGGACTGCATGAGCTCGGAAAACATGTCATCACAATTCCTTTTTTTCCCGCCTTCTAATCTGCGATAACCTCAGGGATGGAGATGATAGGGGGGCATAGAAACATTTGCACCTGCAGGGGGGATAAAAAGGGAGAGTAAAATTTAAAAAGATACATTTCTGAGAACAAAAGGGAGACTCTTTCACAGTGAATCAAGCAATTCACAGCAGACAGCACATGTGCTTTAGGTACAAGGTCGCATTTTGCCTTTTATATTGAGCGCCTGCCGATGTGGTGACACATCACACACGGCTAGGCAACAGAATTCGGTTTCCAAGCAGCCATGGAAAGCCAAAGGGTACGTGGGATTGGCTTCTTCTGCATTCATAACATGTGGGAATGGTTTCAAACTGCAGTGCCCTCCTTTCCCATAGCAAGCAATGC
Organism: Terrapene triunguis; assembly: GCF_002925995.2. Lineage (NCBI taxonomy): Eukaryota > Metazoa > Chordata > Testudines > Emydidae > Terrapene > Terrapene triunguis. The sequence goes on from NW_020664436.1 coordinate 22,991,211, forward strand.
CGGTTGAGTTTGCCGTTTAAAAGGAGGGACTATGGTTTTGGGGTGGATGTGCAGCACACCCCTCCCCCCACCGTGTGGCTATTCTCTGGGATGATCCCTTTTAGCCAAGCGCAAAGAGCCCAGCATGAACAGGGTGCTTTTACTGTTCCCTTACAAAAATTCCCCTATTTCAACCAGGTGACCATGAAATAATATCACTCTCCTGAGGCTGACACAGAAAGATATAGACCGAATGTTGCATGAAAGCGACCAAAACCCAGGACAATTCATTGCCATGCTTTGTGCTGCAATGATTCCAGACTACTTGCTACTAGCTTGGCATGGTAAAGTATCCTACCGTGGAGGAGGAAATAAGGCAGCCCTCCCCAGAAACCTTCTGCAAAGGGTTTCAGAGTACCTCTAGGAGAGCTTCATGGAGATGTCCCTGGAGGATTCCCGCTCCATCACCAGACACGTTAACAGACTTTTCCTGTAGCTGTACTGGCCGTGAATGCATCCCAAGTCTTCAGTGCAAATCAAACATTAGACACAATTGCTTTTAACCTCTGTACTGTAGTTACAAATGTGCACTCACCAGAGGTGCCTTCTCCGCCTTCAGGGTCCGGGAACCCGCCATGGGAGGGTATTGGCTCCAGGGTGATGAAAAGGTCCTGGCTGCCGGGGAGAACGGATTCTCCGCTTGCCTGTTGCGCATTCTCCTCCTCCTCCTCCTCTTCCTCATTCACAAAATCCTCCTCTGTGTTGCGTGAGACTCCCCCCTTGCAGGTGTCCATGGACAGTGGTGGGGTACTGGTAGCGTCCCCCCCTAGAATGCCATGCAGCTTATCATAGAAGCAGCATGTATGGGGCTCTGACCTGGAGCGACCGTTTGTGGTGTTGTAGGCTTGCCTGAGCTCCTTAACTTTCACGCGGCACTGCTGTGTGTCCCTGGTGTAGCCTCTCTCCACCATGCCCTGTGAGATTTTGGCATATATATTAGATTTCTTCTTTTTGATCAAAGTTCTGCCTGCACAGATTCTTCTCCCCATACAGCAATCAAATCCAGTGTCTCTCGTTCGCTCCATGCTGGAGCTCGTTTGCGATTCTGGGACTGCATGGTCACCTGTGCTGCTGAGCTCGCCACGCTGACCAAACCTGTGTACCTGGCTAGTGCATCGGAGTTGAAAGTGCTGTCCAGAGCAGTCACATTGGAGCACTCTAGGATAGCTCCCAGAGGCCAATACCATCGAATTGCACAATGCTGTGTCTGCACTACCCCAAATTCGACCCAAGAAGGTCTATTTTAGCGCTACTCCCCTTGTCAGGGAGGAGTACAGCAGTAGATTTTAAGAGCCCTTTAGGTCGACAGAACGGGGTTGGTTGTGTAGCCGCATTGCTTATAAAATCGACCTAACCCGACTAAATTCGACCTAACCTCATAGTGTAGACCAGCCCTAAGTATAGGAATATCACACATACCTTGATAAATGTAAATACTGCTGTGTTGCAAGTATCTATTTTTTAAAGATCCCTATCCACCTGCCACTTCAGCCCCAGAAGCAGGAGACTAACGGGTCAAGGCTTGGTTCTCCATTGTGCTGCATTGCATTTTTACCAGCGCAAAATGGACATAAAACACTATCATTCTGATATGGTAGCATTTTACACCCACTTTGCACTGGTGTGAATGACTATACAGGATGCAGGACAGTGGAGAATCAGGCTTACAGTCCAGTCACACAGGCTGTACCAGGGAGACAGCTAGGAACCCAACACTTATTTAAAAAGCATTTCGAAAATCACGGGATTTTTTAATTTTGGGAGCTGAAAATCCACACACACTAAAGCAACCATGTTCTTTTTCTCAGCTATCTTTACAAAGGGAACAACCTTTGGCCTGTAAATGAGCTCAGACTTGTCAGACCCTTCTGCTCAATAATATTTAGTCTTCCCTGCTTCCTGGGATGCTGTGTTTATTGTTTATTTCAGACTGTTTTTAGAGTAAAGTAAACAAAAACACAAGCCTCGCTATAGGCCCTGCTATCTCCGGTCCTAGGGCTGCAATTACTTTATGGTCCTTAATAGCTGCAATTAGAAGAAGAGAAACATAACTAGTCCACAGAACAGGAGAACCTCCCCTTCCCAGCTCTCCTAGCTACAGTCCTCACTTGCAGGCTGATGGATGGTCTCTGAACTCCCAGACCCTCACCCAGAAATCGTCCGCAGGTTACATGATTCCTAATTGGCAGCCTCTTGTTTAACGCCAGTTGATCCTGGATAAGCTCACAGAGCAGAGGCAGGGATCATGGGGTTTCTTCCCCGGGACCAGTTTGGGTTGGCCAGTACACCCCATCAAAGGCCTTTAGCAAAAGAACGAGCTGTATTATTTAAGGACTAGTAGCTGAAAGCCCATGATGTCACATGGGTGTGGCAGTTGGGCCAAGTAATCCACTATCTGTGCAGTCTCCCTCATACAACCAATGAAATGGTTGCATACAAACAGGGCCAGATCCAGGCACCAGCGCAGCAAGCAGGTGCTTGGGGTGGCCAACAGTAAGGGGGCGGCACGTCCGGCTCTTTGGCGGCAATTCAGCGGCGGGTCCCTCAGTCCCTCTCAGAGGGAAGGACCTGCCGCCGAATTGCCGCCGCCGAAGTGCCGCTGATCGCGGCTTTTTTTTAATTTTATTTTTTTCCCTGCCGCTTGGGGCAGCAAAAACGCTGGAGCCAGCCCTGCAAACAAATTAGCTATAGACTAGAGTAAGTGTAGTGACTGGCTGTGTTACCTCTGATGTCTCAATGGTCTAGAACTCTTGACATGGCATAGCTCCATGCCTTACTGTAGCCATACACCACATGGGTATAATTTATAAAGTCAAAATGGCTGAGAACTTAAAAATTGAACAGTAACAGACTGTAAAACCCAGTAATGATTGCACCTGGTAATATTCTGAAGAAAAAGAGCTCTCCAATGTACTTGTAGCTGTTTCCATCACTTCACACTGACTCAACACACATTCTAGACAGAGAGAGAGAGACAATCCTGGAATTTTATAATATAGATTCTTTCCTTTCCTCACATTACATTCCTGTCTTCAGACGTCTTTGGCTGTTTGGTGTGGTCAAGCAAAGGCGACACAGAACCTTCTGATTGTCTGATTGACTGTTCTGCAGTGGAGCATGATTCAGAGTACCTGACTCCACTCTCTCCTGTCCTATAGAAGGAAATCTCAGGTAACTTTTGATGAGCTAATCATAAGCTACACTATTTGCTGTCCTGTCCTTAAGTTCCTCTGCTGAACCAGAAACAAAAGGTAACCAAATGGGAGGTGCTAACAAAGGAGGAATAGTTCATTTGTGGTCCAATGCTTTGAAAAGTGCAGATTTAAGGGATGAAAAGGCAGCTCTGCTTGACTTTCCCTAACCCTTGTCAATCTTTGGCTGGTTTTTGTTTTTAGATTCCCCCCCCCCCCCCCTTGTTTATGACAGATTCATTTCAGCCATGCACTTCGTACTTGAAAGAATCTTCAAAGGTTGACATCCTCTCTGAAGTTTGTACTTAAAGCTATTTTTTATAGTAGCTTTACACCACAGTGTGTTTAGATGGATTATCTATTTTCCAACTGTGGGCTAACATTTCTAGCAGCCATGTAATTGTTTAAGGTTTAAAGATGGGGCTGGCTTACCTTTTTGGTGGGTTTTTCATAGTTTAAATAAAAAAAAAATACACGGCACCTAATTAGAAACCCTTTATTCCGTAGTTACTAACGTCTGCCTTTTTAAAAACCAGCAAAGAGACAGTCTGCAGTGGAGTTTTTTTTAAACTGTTTTAAAAACAAAACTTGATATCGAGATAAGCGAGTCAGTGAGCTGGTGCTCTAGAGTGAGATTTTTCAATTACATTCAGTGGGACATACCCCTAAATCACTTAGGGGCTTTTGAAATCCAGTCCTTAGTGTTTCATGTTAGAAGGGCTGGGTTCAAATCCTTGCTCAGGTCATACATTGAAAATGAATGTGCTGTCTCATCCTGACTCCTGGGTGAGATATGTCCCCATCACATGCATTTTTAAAAGTATCTGAAAGTCCAGTGTTATTATTTGAGCTTCATACAACTTAAAAACTGGTTCAGAGGAACACACTACATTTTGGGAAAGCCAGATGGAGAGGAGCACTCGGCTCAGCCAACCTGTATGTGGCAAAGGGGCCCATGAGGGACCAAAAGAAAGAGAATATTTTTAGGATTCAGAAATGCAAACTTTTGGTCTGTGACTCAACTGTTAAGGGAAAGCGATTAAAAAGAGCCAAGTGTGCTCCTGGCTTGCGTATGCAATAAAGGGCTAGCAACTGCCTTCGCTGCACTGGGCTGTGACATGATGGGCAGCATGGGAGTGAATGTGTTGAACCCCGCCTTGATACTGTGTAGAAGAGAGATGGAAGGAGCTCTCTGTACCCTCTTCACCGCCCTCTCGTGCATTTGAATAACCCTGGGCAGAATCTGGCCATGACTGTAGGAGAGACTTCACAGGAGCTGGGAGCTTTGTAGAGCAACACTGTAACACAGAGAGGTCTACTGTAGTCCTTGAAACTGTGCGGCAAAGGAGCACTTCACTAATCTTGGATGGACTTTGATGTCAACATTTCAAAAGGCTGTGAAAAAACCCCTTTCGTTATAGCCGCAATAAAAGGAAAATATCGGAGATGACATTTTGAAAGGGAACAAAAGCCTGTAATTGAATTTCCAGGTATTGTTGTACTTATGCACTATGCCAGGAAAGAACTTTGTTCTGAAGAGTCGTGAAGCAGATTAAAAGGGAAGTGACTTGAAGGATTTTGCAATCACTAATGTATGAAGCATTGTCTCTTAACTAGTTTTTAAAATGAAGAAGTTTCACATTTAGAACATAACACTCAGCTCCGTAGAAAATTGAGACAATATATTTAGGAGCCTTAATGTGGATTTAGGAGCCTAATGTTAGGCCAGCAGATTGAAAGTGTTGGCCAGTGGCTGTTTGTGAGATTCGATCTCAGAATTATATTGGTGCAGTGGGATGCAGTTGAGAAACTCACTTTGAGACTTTTACCATGGACAGAAAATAAATAAAGGAGCTCTTCTTCCCTATATTGTCCAGTATCAGGAATAAAAGATGAGCTTGGCCTTTCCTTAGGTTCTAACTCTTTGGTCCTGTTGCTACTTCAGGCAATTTAAGGGGGAAAAAAACACCATCTGTGACAGGAACACTCAATGCAGCCTCTTAGTTGACTGGAAAAACTTTTTCAATTATGTTTGATTTGTACTTTCAATTTTATCCCGTTAGAACTGCACAGCACTACTAGCAGTCTTATGCCATTCCTGACACTGGGATTGTCTGTGCTATCTAGGAATGCATTCAAAAGCAGTGGCCTTGTACTGTCTTAGTGTGAAGAAAAGCTTTGCTGTTCTGATTAAGTCAAGCCAGTTGCTTGGCTGTGCCTTACTGCTTGGAAATGAGGTATATAATGCCGAAGGGTTCAGAAAGAAGAGAGTCCTCTCAACTAAAGACAAAGCAGACACGCTCGGGAGTGGAGAGCTGGGGAGTGGGTAGTAGTGGAAGCAAGTTTTTGAGTTAGGGAAGGATTGGCTTGGCATAGAACAAGAAAGCATTCTGCTTGGGTTTGACTGAATAGCTCAGGGGACAGGTAACAAACAGGCTAAGGCCTTTCACCGCTAGGCCAGTAGTTTGAATGTGGCCCACAACAGTAGTACGGGTCTCATAAAGTTGTTAAGCACCTGACACAGCTGTGAAGTGAGTTGCTTATTCCATTCCTGTCCCGCATAGTTGGGTCCACATCACAAAAAATCAAAGCTGACAAGAATTGTCCGTCTGTGTAGAAAGGCCAAAGACCGAAAAACCCATGGAGACTGAACCAATAGACCAAAGAGGTTCTTATCTCCAGACATCGTTCCTGCCAGTCAAGATTGAGGTCAGATAAGGAAGCATTGTGAGAAAGCTTACTCTGTTGCTAGCCATGTTGTGTATGTTGTGTGTATAGATAAAGCCCTGTAGTCTCCAAGCTTGCCAGTCAAGCACTTGATTCATGGTAACCAAAGCTGGATTCATTGGACACACAGTTCATCAAAATCAGAAGAGAAACCTTGGCTCGTGAATGGGCTGAGGAAGGTAGAATGGAAAGAGGAAAGCTTTTAAAATGTAAAACTCGTCTGATGCAGGAACGTCAGTAATAATACCCATTCGGTTCTGAAGAGGCCTTTGAGAACTGAACTGGTAGCACTGGAGTTTTTCTATTTACTTCCACTACAAACAAATGAATACATAAAAGAAATGTGTGTGCAATCCCCGTGCCACATTTTTCGGACTTCTGCCAGTATGAGCATCGTGAAAAATCTTCTAAAACCCATCTAGAAGGAAAGTAGTTTATTTGCTTACTTTACCAAGTTACAAGGATTTCAAAACTTCTTTTCTCCATAGTTTCTTCAACATTTTGGTGTACATCCTTATTTCCTGTAATGGTCCTGATCCTGTTGCCACTAACATCCAAGGGTGGTTAGCTATTGACTTCAGAGGGAGGAGGATTCCTTCCCTCCCATATTGTAATTGCTATCAGTTGTTCTTGGCAGTCTCAAGAAGAGAGGCCATTAAAGTAATGGATCAGAGAAACTGAACTACCTTCTCACTCCTAGAAGTGGTCCCTCCAGAGCAGTGTTGAGGCACACTAGCTGTGCCAAGAAGGAAGTGTGAATTGTCAATGTTCATGCTCTGCTTGTTCTGTGACTACACAGAAGACTGAACTTCAGCCTTTAGGGCTGTCAATATAAGTACTCTTCGTGAGTACTGCTTGTTAAAGAACTGTATTTTAGAGAACAACCTGTGTGCTGCTTGGGAGACTGGGCCTCAAATTTGACTGTGCTTCTGGGTTTATTTTAAAATGTCAGTGAAAAGGGGGGATACTTGTTGCCATTTTTCTACTCCCTGATTTTTGCTGATTAGAGGCAGCCTGTAGCATTACAATGCACACCACCCCTCTCCCCCACATACACATTACTAGGTTTATTTGATCCTACCTCAGCACATGGGGCTGGACTTGACCTCTGAAGGTCCCTTCCAGCCCTGCATTTAGGGCCAGCCTTACAGGTGGGCAACATGGGCAACCGCTGAGGGCGCCGTGGTCAGTGGGGACACTGTGGTCAAGAGACAAGAAGTGGGACAGGCGTGGGGTGTGAGGCCGTAGAAGGGAGCACAGAGTGATGGTGGGGCGGGGGGAGAGGCAGCAAGGCCAGGGGCGATGGGGGGGGGAGCTTGGGGAGGCAGCGGGGGCCTGAGGTGCCAAAATACAAGTTCACCCAGGGCACCATTTTCCCTTAGGCCAGCCCTGCCTACATTTCTATGGTTCTGTGATAACTTCCGATCTGACCTTATTTGTTCAGGTGCTCAATCCCACACGTGAGACCAGATTTTTCAAGAGCCCAGCACCCACAATTTGGGGCCAGACTTTCTAATGAGTCCAGCTCCCGCTGACTATATGGCCAAATCTTCAAAAGAGCTCAGCAGCCAATGTGATGAGTATCGTTGGTTGGAAATTTTTCACCCAAAAGCTTTTTTTCCCCAACAAAAATTGGCTTTTTGATCACTACAGAAATTTTCATGAAATTTGTTTTGCATCATGCTAAATGTTCCAGTTGTTTAATGAACACATTTGTTTTAAACCGATTTGCTGAAAAACTGGAAGAAATCCATGAAAAAAGTTGACCAAAACAAACTCTTAATTTCATTCAATTTCTCCCCCAACACACACATGGAATAGAATTCCTGTTTTTCAACCAGCATCTATGAAGTTAGCTTTAGTGTGATCTTTGCCTCTGTGAATGTAGGAATTAGGCCATCCTCTGGATGTCAGTGTATCACAAACCAATCAGTGTTTCAATCTGGACCAGATTGTGCCATCAAGACATAGTCCTGAGATGGGACAGTGCAGAGCCAGCCCATGCCAGCAGGAGCTCCAGATAACATTCTTCTCTAAGGGAGGCACAATTCCTCATTGGATCCCTGTGAAGTGCAGCTATTTCCCTCTCTGGTTAGCTAGCTCTATTAGCAGAGGTAGGGAAAGGTGGTGAATGGCTCTTCTTTGCAGTGTGTCATGCCCTGAGCGATCCTTGCACTAGGGGGAGCACAAGGGTTGCAAGAGTGCCCAGCCCATGCATGAAGAGTACAAGGTGGGAGAGTGGAGTGAAGAGAAGGCTCAGCTCTCTGCCACATTATGCACCAGCAGGGGCTGGCTCCAGTGTATTATTGTTTATTTATTTATTTTATTTGTTTGTATTCCAGTAGCAGCTACAGTATTCCCGGCTCTGCGTGTGCACTTGCTCAAACGCAGCCCTGCCCTGAAGAGCTCCCAACCTACTAAGACAAGCAACATTTGATGGGTGGGGGAGAGGGATACAGTTAAAATCAGTATAATCTTTATATACTTTTTTTAATGTAATCTGCCCTGAATATTTCCTATCCCCCTCCATATAAACCAAGGCAGAGCAAGTGAGTTAACCTTCAAAACCATGCCACCTATGAACCATGATCAGGTGGCTCTAAATCCTGCCAGATCAAAAGCATCACATTTCACTCTCAGTAAAGGAGAACACAGTGATAGTCACTGTAAAGATCAGAAAAATGGGATTAGAGAAGTGATCATAGTACTGTATGTGGCTAATATGCAATGGTTTCTAAGACCATAAAGACTCATAATTACATTTATATGGATTAGTATAATCCATGAATTTGTAACCCCCAAGGACTTGGTCATGCAGGGCTGGAGAAGTAGAGTGCTATGATATGCTATCTGATGTGCCTGACTAATAGAAGTGTTCTTTTTAGCCTTAGTCTGAAGCGCTGGTGCCTTTAAACTGCTTTGGTTTTCATTGATACACAGTTTAAAAAAAATCCCGAATAATAGTTTTAATTGTTAATTCATAAAAGAAATCTGATCTGTCTGAGGCATGATCAGAAATCTGTTTAAAGGAATAAAGAAAATTCCTATATTCGTAAAGAAACAGCTTTCCTTACCTATATTCCTAACACCTTGGATTATTAAAATGAAAGGGTTTGGCTGATTATTTATTTTTTACATTTCTCTCTGTGTTGGATGATCAAAATGGACCAGTTAATTTTATCTTGGTTTTTAATCAGTTTCACTTTCTGGCTCTCGTGTACAAACACAGTGTTGCAACACTGGGGTTTCAAAACCTGCAAAGGGATTGTTAAATCTAGACTGCGCACTGGAATGTGTTGCTTGAGTCGTCATGCAAAATATTGTTTTAACAACACCTAAATTGTGAACCAAAATCAACTTGTCAGTATCCCTTTAACATTCTATCCAGCAGCACTGCCTCTGCCCCATGGTACAGCAAAGGAAGTCAGGATTCCACACACTTGTCAAAGACTTGAATAGCTGGAGAGACACTGTGAGGATGCAACTGAGCAAATATTCACTTGCAAGCTATAGTCAAAGATGGTTAAGGCTGAGTCAGAAAACCCAGTGAAATCTGTGAGAGTTGAAGGAACTCAGCACCACACAATAAGTTCTCAGCACACCCTGAAGCATTGGGTCCTTTGTGTCTGGCTGGAGCCCAGCATTGAATATTTCACCCTCAGCTTGGTATTTCTTTGATCTGGATTTTGTATTCATTTTCTTCCATTTTTTATGTGAATCTGTGAATTTAGCACAGAGACTAAAGTCAAGCCAGACAGAACAAAACTCAGTGAGTTCCTGGACTGTTCTACTTTGTACTCATAAATATCAAATACATTTTCAGGAAAGAGCAATTTTTCTGTACTGAATGTGAGTGGAATGGGTCAGAATATCAACTAGTTTGCTAATAACTAACTAATTTGTTTCTTAAAAAAACAAACTAAAAATAGGCAAATCAGTTAGTCCATGGTGGGAAGTAATGACCTGAGAAATTTTGTTTATAAATCTTAAATTCTCACATTAGTTCTGCGTGTGGGGGAAAGGCAGCTTAACCCTCACCTGGACCGTGGCACAATGCATTTGACTATTGTAGGGATCTCCACATGTCCTGTTAAAGGCCATTTTGTGAACTATTCGAATGGTCTCTAATAAAGCCCTTTACTCTAACATGTCCAGAAATCCCTACTCTGACATGATCCTGGTTCCTGTTGGAAGACAGGTCAGGCATTGCTCCTCCACCTGCTTCATCCCATTGCTGTTGGTTGGATCATTGTATTGGACTGACTGGTCCATTCAGATTCCCCCAGCTGGCTGACGGTCACACAGATGAACCCATTTCCCAGAGAGTTGGCAGGCCTCTTTGTACTTGGCAGGGTAGAGTCTCGGGGCCAGCTCCTTTACTGGTGTAAATTGGCATTGATCTGTTGACTTCAATGAAGCTATTCCACCGTGCACCAGTTGAGATGGCTGTGAGGGAATGGGATTTTGCCCTTTTCGGGCTCTGTGGCAATGAAGTCCAGACAGGCCCCATTGCTCTGGCTGGCTCAGTACAATGAAAGAGCTAGAGGCAAGATTTGGTTCACAGTATCTTGCTGGGACTAACATTTGTTCAGTAGTTTTAAAAATGTTAATTTTCAGATTATTGACCCAATGGACCATAGAGGTGGTGGACTCACCACCATTAATGACCTATCCAAAAACAGTCTGAATGGTTATTAACAACCATCTCAGATTTTAAAGGTATTTCCCAGAAATGAGATGTTCTCGCATTTCAGTCATGGACAGCTGTGGCACCACAATTATCTGGGATGAAGACTCTAGTATAGAAACGCCTTCTGAGTTTTGAATGAAGTTCTAATTAGCTGCTGACCCGAAACTAAATAGAGAGGTACTAGGAACACAGCAATAAGTCTGTGATCTGAAAATACTGTAATACTTGCTTAGAGAGATCAACGGACTTTTGGGATGCTGCAAGTAACAACTCCAGAACATACAGATGGGATTTAACCTTCTCCTGCCCTGCCCTTCCAACCAAGACAAATAATATCAAAACAAGACAACAACTTAGCCCTAAAATAAAGATACAGTACCATCTAATCGTGGAGGTGCTGTCTGCAGGGATCATTACAATACATAGAAAAATGACATTGGTGGGAGGGAGGCGGTGAGGGGAAATATATCCATGTAAAATAGGTGATTGTGATATATTTGAATGTATTGAGCAGAGTGTTGAATCAATTATGTGACTTTGCAGTTATAGTTTCTTAAGCCGTTGTTTATGTTGAATCTGTTATATAGTGGTTACTACATTTTTCTTATTTCTGCAATACAGGAGTCATTCTGCCTCCAACCATGTGGACATGAAAATGTTTCTAATCAGGGATTCATGCTGTATCCGCCATATACAACATTGGTATTCACAGCTTAATATCTCCTGCAGAGTGAACTGATGTCTAAAGCTTAATGTTACATGCAGAACACTGCTTAGAAAGCATTCTTGGTGACATTAACCTAATCCCCACTTCAGCGAATATGATAGAACAGTGCTAATCATCTTCAATCCATTTGAATCTACCTCCCATGATATGGCTACTGAGTCATAAACCTCCTGGAATAATGACTCTTGCAAAACAACAATCTAGATCCATTAAGTGTATGTGAAAAACACACATGGACTTGCCAGCACTCTGATGCAGAAAATGACTGAGCAGTTGCTCAGTAACACCCAGTTAAATAGGGTGTCCCAAACCACACATTGCATGCTAGCCACACACAGTAATCCTTAGTTCCTACAGTACAGGTTTCACATGGATTGACAGACGAGAGAGAGAGAGAGAGAGAGAGAGAGAGAGAGAGAGAGAGACACTGTAACTTGATAGCTCAGGCACTTTACTTTACACAGACAGGCCAGAAGGGGCAAATCAGACAGTAAAAACTTCTATAGACTCAGATACAGCACTAGCAGTGGCAGCCTCAACTTCAGCTCCTTGACTGCACTCAACATTTCCTAACAGAGAGAGTAGCAACAATTCTCCAAGGCATCAACCTACAGAGAAATCTGACCTGATTGCTTCTGCACCAACGCAGCCACAGTCAGAGCAATTGATCCCTAAATTGGTACGCTGCTGCTACATTGATGAACCACTTACACAGCGCATTTGGATCCTGGAAAACAAAAACAGCAGCCTGGCTTGAATTGGCAAGGTTAGCTTTGAAAGTCCTAAGTTGCTTACCAAGCAGCGTGTGCTTCTATTAATACAGAAGTCAGATCTGTTGCTATTAGAAAATGAACTTCTGCAGACTTACATAGCTAGGAGTGTGCTCCCATGTGCGGCGACACTGTGGCTAGTGAATTGGTCAATGGTTCAAATAAATCATGCTGTCAGGAGTTAATTGTTCTTGCCCTCTTGGTCTTTGCCCCGTGCAGTGTCCACTCCAACTGTCACATTATTGACTTAAACTGGGACCATATAGAACATGGTTGCAACCAAGGTCCTGTAGTGGCACCAAATCTTGTATAAAGGGGGTCAAATAAGGTGTCTAGGACAAGGTTATGGTTTGCTGGTTATAATTATGCTGTCTATATGTGTGTATCATTTTGTAGTTGAAGTTATGAAGCTCTGCCTAGCCTGCTTGATGGCCCACTAAGGACCATCAGCTATACAATCGACCCATTGAGAGAAGGCAGATACGCAAAGTATGCAGGGACTTGCCCATGTGACTCCAGACTCCATTTTGCTGTAATTTTCCCACAGTAAGAACAAAGAGGTGTTCTTACACCTGGAAAAGACTATAAAAGGCAGCTGCCTCATCTCCATCTGGTCTTCAATCCTGCTTCTTACCTCTGGAGGGACTTTGCTACAAACGGAAGCTCTACACACAGAATTGATGACCCATCCCAGCTGGGGATGTACTCCAGAGACTTGATTTGAACCTGCAGTTTATTCTGTCACTGCTACAAGCCTGAACTAAGAACTTTGCCATTACTGTATGTAATTGATTCCATTTAACCAATTCTAGCTCTCATCTATATCTTTTTTCTTTTATGAATAAACCTTTAGATTTTAGATTCTAAAGGATTGGCAACAGCGTGATTTGTGGGTAAGATCTGATTTGTAAATTGACCTGGGTCTGGGGCTTGGGCCTTTGGGATCAGGAGAACCTTTTTTTTCTTTTACTGGGGTATTGGTTTTCATAACCATTTGTCCCTATAACGAGTGGCACTGGTGGTGATATTGGGAAACTGGCGTGTCTAAGGGAATTGCTTGTGTGACTTGTGGTTAGCCAGTGGGGTGACACCAAAGTCCTCTTTGTCTGGCTGGTTTGGTTTGCCTTAAAGGTGGAAAAACCCCAGCCTTGGGCTGTAACTGCCCTGCTTTAAGCAATTTGTCCTGAATTGGCACTCTCAGTTGCATCCTGCCAGAACCAGCATCGTTACACCAACTTTTTAGCTTGAGCCAAGACAATTCTGGGTGGGTTGGTTCACTTGGAGCCAACATGCCCTCAGAGCAGCACTCAATAATACCTGTCTCAGAGCATGTCTGAAACCTGCATATGTCAATACCAATCTCCCTCTTGATGTTGGGGACAGAGCATAATGCAGTTTGACTCAATGTTTGCCACCAGGTTGGCCTCATAATTGCTTGCGTCACAAATAAGGAACTCTGGAGTCTCAAGAATACGTCTGCCACATGGCATCAACTCTGTCAGCAGAACTAGTGAGACAAGCTAGAGAGGTCAAAAGTTCTGGCTTCAGGAGTTGCTTGATGGAGAGCAGGCTCCCATAACTTAACGGGTGGTGTGTGAATGGCAGTGGGTCCTGGTCTTTAGCCTGGATTTGTTTGGAAATCTAAGTCCATAGCAACATTAACAGCAAGAAGCTCTGGATTTCTGTTTAGGGTGGAGGTGTAAAAGCCCTGAATGATTTCCTGAGCTATATCGACAAATGTTAGCAGATGACTCTGAGGAAAATACATCCCAAACGGCACAGAGAGAGGCAACAGCAGGAAGCCACAGATTTTTTTTTTTAACTTCATTATTATTTTGTTTTGACTGCACCTCTGTGTAGCATTGTAAGGCGAGAAAATAAGACTTGGGAGAAACCCAGCACCTTGCCTTTCATCTTACTTTTTCTTCCCATCAAGCTGCCCAGCCCAGCCCTTCTCTCGCTCTCTCTGTCATAAAGACAGAGCACTACGTAACCTTGGCACCAGATGATCATTTAGAATCACAATGCTGCATTGGAACTGGATGATGATAAAAAAAAAAGCAGTATACAGGCCTAATAGCCAATGTACAGTGGGGACAGCTGTAAAGTGCCGTTTCAGCTGCTGGGCTGTGCTCATCTCGCAGCAATTTCTGTACAGGAATCTCTGGATTTACATTTTCAAAAAGTAAACGAAGGCTTATTTTATCCACTAATTACTTTCTTGGAATTGGTTAATTAGCCTCTGTAATGATGAAAGGGGGTGGGGGAGGGTCTGATAAATGCAGATGGAAATGGATAGTACCAAAGCACTGAGAAAAGGTGAAGAAGGAAAAGTGCCTGCAGGTAAATCAGAGACCTTTTGCTCACTAAGGTGTGTATTGTGGAGTCTGTCCCCAGTCCTGATTATCTTCGTAATCATGCTCTCATCTAGATAGCCCCATCCTGATCTCTGAGTTCACATTAGTCCATGGATATGTTTGCAACAAATCTAAGCACTCTGGTCTCTTGGTATCTGTCACAGTGTACAGTGTAAGCTCCCTGCCTTTCTTCTCTGTTATACAGCACTGAAAACTGCCGAAGGGCAGGAATAGTCGTCGTCTTCATTTTCACTCTGAGCTGGATTTCTGGCACTAGGATTTTTTTGTTTTGTTTTGGAATCATGTGTGGTTGGTTCACCTGTCTGGCACGTGCATGTAATTTGTCTCACTGACTGGGTCTGAAAATATATCAAGGATCAGTGCATCTTTCTGGTTCTTGAGATGGACACAAAGGAAGCAATTGAGCTAAACGTTCTTGTTCCCTGTGCTATCTAAACAATGTTGTAAATGCAAAATTAACCCTGACTTTTTTGATCAACTAATAAAACAAACCATTGGGGGGCATGATTCTCCACTTCCCCATCTTGTGAGTTGTTGTTTACACCTGGGCAAAGTGGGGGTAAGCTGCTAGTAAATCATAACGGTAACATTCTGCACATGCTTTACAATAGGTGTAAATAGCTATTCTAGGTGTGAGACGGGAGAATCAGGCCCTTATACTGGTACTAGTCACAGGTCTTAATCTAAATGTGGTTTTTAATCTACAGTCTAAAATGTCCTACACTGCAGGGCATTGCACCTGGCGTTTCCAAATTTGTCAGGAGATGACCCCTAAATGCCTCCCTACCTCACACCCTCCCCTTGCCATTAAATTTCTCTCACTCTTCACTTTTGTTTTCGTAGCTACAGGCTTAGGGCTTGGCTAGACTTGTGAGTTACAGCGCAATAAAGGAGCCCCGTGCGCACTAGCTCACTACCCGTCCACACTGGCAAGGCACGAACAGCGCTCTGACTCTGCGGCTACAGCGCTCCTGGTTCTCCACCTCAGCGAGTAGAATAACACTTGATGCGCCCCCGCTGGAGCGCCCCAGCGTCAGTGTGAACGAGGTGTTGCATTACTGTGCTCTGATCAGCCTCCGGAAACGTCCCATAATCCCCTTAAGTCAAGTGGCCACTCTAGTTGTTGTTTTGGATATGCCCTTTGAAAGCTCCGTTTGATAGCCAGCATGCTTATCTGCTCCGAGACAAAGCAAACATTACTGTGTGAGAGAGAGAGAGGCTGGGGGGAAGGGGGAGGTCTGTTGCTGTCTGAACTTACAAGACAGCATTCTGACATGCTCTCAGCCCCCCCAAAACCCACTCTCTCTCTCTCCCCACATACACACAACACACTCCCTGTCACACTCCACCCCCCCCCCCCAATTTGAAAAGCACGTTGCAGCCACTTGCATGCTGGTATAGCTACCACAATGCACTGCTCTCTGTGGCTGTTGCAAGAGCTGCTAATGTGGCCACGCCAGCGCGCTTTCAGCTGTCAGAGTGGACAGACTGCAGCGCTTTCCCTACTGCGCTCTACGAAGGCTGGTTTAACTCAAAGTGCTCTACATCTGCAAGAAGCCATGCCCTCAATCAATAGCTTCACTGAAGTCCAGGAAGTTAGGCCAATGCAAAACCTGTATAAAAACTTCTGTAGTTCCTAATTCTCAGGTGGAATTATGCTAATTTTAATGAAAGGCTTAGGAAATTGCCAATTAAAGAGAAAGGATGGCATGTGTTTCATCCTATCACATTACACAAAGGAGACAGACCCTTATCCTATAAATGTAGGATGTGTGGCGGGAGGAAGGAGTCATACTATTGTGCAATACAGGCAGCAGCTTGCAATAAAGGGTTCTTGCAATAAAGGCAAGTCATCTGGAATGGCTTGTCCAAACTGAAATACATGGCCTCTCTTTCCTGGAAGTGCTGGTGAGAGAAATGTGTGTCTATTACTTTTGTGTTTAAGGTAAAGATGTTACCTTGCCTTTCCAAATCACATTCCAGCAACCTTCTGCCTGTCTTAGTCCACCCCATCCCATATTGTTACCAATGGGGACTATATTCTTCACTTCTCCTTTAAAAACTGATGTGTAGTGTCACTACCAGAGAACAACTCCTGTTCTTCCACACAGGAGGTGACTCTGTTTCTGCAGGGAGTGAAATGTACGCAGCCTTTCTAGATGAAAGGTACTATATAAATCTCAGATATTATTTTTTTCAGCCAATGCAATAACTACAGTGCCATCACTGTAAAAGTGTGGTGGACCCCAGGGTCTTGTGAGAGCCTGCATCAAGGGATCTGTGAAATCAACCACACTAAATTGCATTCTTTGAAAAGTCTTGCCTGGCATCTACAGCCTAGTAAGATTAAAAGAGTGTTGGACTCATGGGGAAATTTGCAGGACTTTTGTTGTGTCTGGGCTGACTCCGAATAGCCATGTTTGATTCACTCCTTTAAAGGCGTGAGTTCTCAAACCTGTCTGAAGCTAAACTGTGCCGTTCTTAGTTCCATGTTGCCTATGCTCAACTATGCATTTCAATTACAAATGACATTTTAGTTCATAATTTTTATGAATGATAGTGTGACAGACCCAGACCAGTGGGGTACAGGAGTCTGGTAGAGGGCAAATATACTGGTCACTGGATGAGTAGTTTTCTGTTCCCTGAGTGACCAGAGCAGGGGCTGCACTAGAGTAATCAGGAACCTGCTAGAACCAGTTAAGACAGGCAGGCTAATTAGGACACCTGGAGCCAATTAAGAAGCTGCTAGAATCAATTAAGGCAGGCTAATCAGGGCACCTGGGTTTTAAAAGGAACTCACTTCAGTTTGTGGTGGGAGTGTGAGGAGCTGGGAGCAATAGGCGCAAGGATCTGAGAGTGTGTGCTGCTGGAGGACTGAGGAGCACAGGAAGGTCCTGTGGTGAGAATAAGGAAGGTGTTTGGAGGAGGCCATGGGGAAGTAGCCCAGGGAGTTGTAGCTGTCATGCAGCTGTTACAGGAGGCACTATAGACAGCTGCAGTCCACAGGGCCCTGGGTTGGAACCCGGAGTAGAGGGCGGGCCCGGGTTCCCCCCAAACCTCCCAATTGACCTGGACTGTGGGTTCTTACAGAGGGGAAGGTCTCTGGGCTGTTCCCCAACCCACATGGTGAATCTCTGAGGCAAGAAAATCCGCCAATAAGCGCAGGACCCACCAAAATAGAGGAGGAACTTTGTCACAATAGATAAATGTTGTTTTCTTACATAAATATCAAAGGAGAAGGTGACAGATACAGTAATATAACAGAGTTGAGGCAGTATAGGGTCTGAGTTACAGTAAGTGTATCTATTATGTTTTTTTTCACCCGTTCATCCCATTTGGCCCATCTTTCCTCAAATAGCTCAGTTGTTACTCCATTAGAGGTGGTAAATTGCTCCATTTCTCTTAATTCTTTTATTCTGAGACCACATTTCTCTAGATGACATTGGTTTGTGCAGCCATAGTGATGAAATACATTTACTGGCTGCAGGCACAAGAATTCTAAGCAGGCATCTGTCTTTGCTGAAATTAAACAATCAGGAGATATCCATATCACCACAGGAAAAGGAATTTGGGGGACATTACACTGAAATAAACTCTTGCATCAATATTATACCATCAGACCAGAAGCCTTTCACTGGGGACCATTCAGATCTAAGGTGACTTTCCATAACATGGTGTCCACTCCACCGAAAGGTTTTGAAGGATTACTGGAAGCTGCAAATTAAAGGTAGGGGCCAGGATTTGGCAGGTCATGACACACCGACGAAACTCTGAAATTTGCTCTATGTGTTTGCCACATTTTTTGGCTGACTGGACTGTAGGGTTACCAGGCTTTTTGTGGGAGGAGGGTGGTTTTGGTCAAAGCTTGGCCTGTCAGTGGCACCAATTAAAGAGGGTTAGGGGACAAATGCCTCCCCCTCCCAAGGTGTTTGCGCTTGTTCCACATTAAGCAGTGGTCCTATACTAAATCAGTACTGCTGCTGCCGCAGTGTTCCCGAATTGCTCTGGCTATGTGGTTGCAATGGCAATGAAATTTGACCTAGCCGTCCCTCTCTACAGACAGCGGAGCAGCCAGGCCAAATTTGAGTGAGTGACATTGCAACCTAGTGCATGGGGTCACAACACCGCTCAAATTTGGCCTGGCTACCGCTTCATCCAGATGAGAGGGGCGGCCAGGCCAAATGGTGGTGTGACTGGGTACATATGGAGTCTGTTCCTGTGCGACAGAGCACAGGGAGTCCACCAAGAACTTGACTCCTGGTGGCACCGACTCAAAGTGTGTGGGTGAGAAAGAGGTGAGACTTCCTGGCCAAGGGAGGCCCAGAGTCCCTACAGGAAGGGTCGGGGATGAGTGGGGACTGGAACAGGGTCCCTGCCAGAGCAGGCGGGAACTGGATTTCCCGCACCCCAATAAATATCTGAATTGGCGCCAGTGCTGTGTGTGTGTGCGCGCGCACACATGCTGTTGGATGCAGGGTAAGAAAGCAATCCCCATCTTTTGGCAGTGTTTCTAAAATCTTTGGAGCATACACTCTGTTTTTGTTTACTAGTCTGAATATTGACTTCCTCTCCTCTGTTTAGTTCAGAGCTCTTCGGGGTAAACTACCCAGTTTTAAGTCACTTAGTGGGGAAAATGGTAGATCTGGCAAGGAAAATTCTAAAGAAGTGGACAGGGCAGCAGAAGGGAGTCAGCAGATGGTACGAATAGCAGGAAGTCAGCTTCAGGGAATCAGCAAGTGGATAAGGCAGCAGGAAGGCTGACCCACTTTCTGAACTAATTGATGTGAATGGCACCTGCTGGAATACAGTGCACTTTACACTCAGCCTGGGTTCCGCTTCAAGGGGGTTCTTACCTTCCTGCATATCAGCTGTAATAAAAGTTCTACTGTCCTCCTTCTAAAGGCATTGCATGTTAGTTGCCTCACTATTACACTGTGATTCACTGGTAGCACAATCACTTCTTGGCTGGGGCATGAGTTTGTTTTACACTAAAGTTTGGATTTATACCTGATGCTGACATTGCACTGAAGTCCTGCAGCAGAAGTACTGCACTGTTAGGGGGATCTGTCATCCTTTGGATTAGAATTAAAGGGTCTTTTTTGCCCAGTGATGTGCTGGAAGGGATTCCCAGGAGCTCCTTATTACAATTCTGCCATTACATTGAAGTAAGGGAAGAGTGAGCTGACGTCTTTGTCTCTGATTGATACTAACTCCTGCTATATCAATATTTCTCTAAATTCTGACTCACTGCCAGATGCAGCTCCCACCTGCCTACAGCACACCCCTCTTTAGCATGTGATTGGGGTGGGGGGGGGGAAGGGAGACATGATTTATTCATTACATGTAGCTGGCCCAGCCTAGCACTACCTTACAATATCCTGAACTCAGGGCAGGCACCCGACCTGTGATTAACTTCTTCCCTGCCAACCTGTGGATGATGCCTACAAGCCCTATCACAGGCCCTTTCTTTGATCTGAGGCATCATGTTGTTTTTGAGAGAGACTTTCAGAAAAGTGACCCAACAGTTATCCTATGTCTCTGTCAGGTGCATAATGCATATTTGCAGAATGCATGCTGTAAGTAGGCTGGGATATGTACATACCAACAGCTCATTTGGCAGAAAGAAAGAGGTGCTCAGATTAAATTCTAGCATTAGTTAAAAAGAGGCTGAACAGAAAACTCAGTGCAACTCACTTGGCCTGAACAATGAGCATTTTAGGACTGTTAGAGAGTTAGAGATTGTTAGGACTCGTGAATTCACTATTGCTGATCAGTTTTGCTCAGAGCCCAGCGATGCTCAGCAGTATAAACATCTTTAAATAGATGGACAGATAGTTTGGAATTGAGCAGCAGGTTACAGGGCCAGAGGCTCTGTCGTCCCATGAGGACAAACCCAGTTTTTGCTTTTGTAAAAATGCGTGCTATAAAGCCCTTTAACATCAGTTAAGCCTCACAGCATCCCTGTAGTGTAGCTATTATAGTGATTTTCAATATAGGTAAACTCAGGCACAGAAAAAGTTTACCGGCTTGTCCACAGTCATTCAGTAAGTCTGTTGTAGAGCCAGAAATAGAATCAAGATATCCTTGACTCTTACTCCCCTGCTCTAGCCATTAGAACACACTCCCTTCGTTGTCTTAATACTATATGACTGTCTAGTTGTTCAGTGTTGAATATTTTTGTCAGTATTCATTGTTTTTCTACCATAACAAAGTTTTATATGAACCAAAGACATGTCATTCTTTTAATGACAAGAAGTCCATCGAGCCCAGTATCCTCTGTCTTCCACAGAAGGCATAAATCATGTGCAGAAGAGTGAATTAAACCATCGCTGGAAAGCGACTAACTTCCCATGTGATTCCTCCCTTCTCCTCAGAATATCAGATTTTCAGTAAACATTGACCAAAAGAAACTACCTCTGTAGCATCGGGTCTCTGTGCTTTCCATGTTGATGCAATTTCTGCATGTGCAGCCCCGAGGCGTGGGATGTTGCAACCCAGCAAATTTTGCACATGATGTGCCAATCAGTTATAGCAGGACCTTGCTTGGGTATATGGCAGAGGGATAGTGCTACCTATGGAGATCAAAAAGGGAAAGCAGAATCAAAATGATATATATATATATAGAGAGAGAGAGAGAGAGAGAGAGAGAGAGAAAATTAAATAACAACATGAGAATATTGAAGTTCCTAATCCTAGAATGAAATTCAATCCTGTACTCAAAGGTTTGTGCACCATTAAAGACATGTGTAAGCTTTATATTGAAGGCCTTTGCTGACTGTAAGTGGTGCATATGCCTTTTGCTGGCCCTCTGACAAGGAGTGAATTTCACCCTGAAGGCACAGAATAAGTGAGGATCAGACCCAAGAGGGCTACTGAAATATTTGAGCATGAGACATCGACGTATTCTTTAGATAGTTTAGGAGGACAGTCCATATCAGAAGGTCCTGACTGTTTTCTTTTTTTCTATTGATCTTGTTCTTATTCTCTAGAGTTGAAAATCACCTGCTATAACAAATGGCTCAGTAACCATTAATAGCCTTAGAAGCAAAATCTGAAGCCTTTCCCCATTCTTTGCTACAGATAAGCAGACACTGTTTCCAGTTTACATGGAAAATAACTAAAGAAATCTCTGAACAATTGCCTGCCCACCCACCCACCCCATACATCTCCTGTTGAGATGACTCTAAAAAGCTAGATTCTTTTGTGAATTAAAATTGCAGAGGAGTAGACATTAATTAGAAACACACAATGATTAATTTGTCTTGCAGGAGACACTATCAGTCCTCCATTTCTTCCACTACATAAGTTCTACTTTATATTTAATGAGGTTATTAAGCAATGACATTTGAGGAGATCCAATCAATACTACATTTCCAATTCATGATAATAAGAAGTGTACACAATACAGACAACACAAGAAGGCCGATGATGCCTTTCTGCTCCCTGTGCACTGTACTGTCATAACCAGGGAGTATTAATGCAGAGATGCGGCAATTATATATCAGGGCATGCCACTGGCAGTGCAGAAGATAAAATGTCAAGTAGTGCCATAAATTCAATACAGATAGAGGGTACATTCAGTGGAGGGAGGTGTGGAAGGCCATGGAAAAGGGAGACATTTCTTATCTACAGCAGGATTAATGCAGAGAGACTAGTTGCAGTCACTACAGTTCATTGTGGAAAATAAGAAACAAGAAGCCACGTACCTCAGTATGAAACTGTGTGTTCCTTCCACCTTTTCCTTCTCTTTAATGAAAATAACCAGTGGTAGATCGATCAAACAATGGCTGCTCTGACAAGTGCAGGACATAGCTGTGAAGTGTGGTATGATTCTAGATTGTTCTTCTCTTTAGAGGTTTCAGATGCTGTCTCTCACACAGAGTCAATAATTCACAAGGATCAATGTATCTGATTAATTTACCCTATATTCAAGCCCATGGCACATCTGGGAGTGGATCACAATCTCTTCCAAAGCATTTGTTGTTCAAATATATTCAACCATTTATTTAATTTCTCTGTGCATTGAGTGTAAATAGTAGAAATTTGAGCTTTCTGATTTAGAGCCTGTCTACATGGCGAGTTAGTGTGCAGCAAGCCAGGGTGTGAATCTACGGAGCACCCGTCTGCCACACAGTTACCTGCCATGTGGACACTGCTACAGCACAGTACGCTAAGTCACACTGTAGGACTTTTCACTGTGCTGTAGTAGTGTGTAACCTTTGATTTATGTATTCCCAATTAGTAGCTTGAAGGTAAGGAATAGAACCAAACTGAATTCTTTAAGGTTTGAGCCTCCGGCACGGTTACAATGATTTAATTTAGTGGGAGGACTGTGATTGAGTATAAAATTAAAGACTTTATATAAAATAACAGTGTTAGTTAAACCAAACAGGCATTACAATATAGACATACACTGCACTGCGACTCACATTCTAAGATAAAGTGATGTATTATGGGGTGATCAGTCCCTGTACAGCAAGAATAGGTATAATCCTTTCTCTAATGATACCTTAATGGTGGGTGGGTGGGCCTAATCTAAAATTAGGGTGCTACCCCTTTTATAATCAATTACAATAACACCCCATAATTAATTAGTATTAAATCTGCCTTTTACCTATCTACATTTCTGCTACCATAATTAAAATACCTTCTACTCCCTCACTGGTTATTTAATACAAAACTTATCTTTAATTAACATCTGCATAAATGCCATACCAGTAAATATCAGTATAAAAAGCATTTTCTAAAACATTAACATTTTATCTAAAACACTTGTAAAAACCAGTTAGGCCCAAAACATATTACAACATGACCTGGGATTATGCCCTAATTTCTCTCTCACTTGCCTCTGGGCTGTCTCACTTTACTTCACTCATATTTTACCAGGCCTGGGTTGACTATTGTCAAGTGTATTTTTAGGCAATAGATTTTGAGCCTATTTACATTTCAACACATTTCTATATATCATAAGCAAGAGTCATCTCCATAGGCTGCAAGTCTCCACACAGTGAGTTACTGCACAGCAAGCTGCTGTGCTGAAGATTTACATCCTGGCTTGCCACTCACTAACTCATTGTGTAGACAAGCCCTACGCTGTGATTGGTCAGATATGTCACATGATACTGTTTCTGATTAGGGGTGTGTGGAAGCACTTGTATACTAGAAATGCAGGAGATTCCACTGGGTACTTGAGAGACTGGACTTTAATTCCCTGCTCTGCCAGAGGATTCCTGTGTGATCTTGTCACTTAGGGCTCGTCTACATGAATAATTAGTTTGTGGCCAGCTGGGGTGTGAAGCCTTCCACTGTCTAACTGTCCATGTGCACTCTGCTGATGCGTATTAATAGGTTGTTAGAGCACTTTGATCTAGTCCTCTTTGAAATGGGATTAGCTCAAAGTGCTCTAATGAATTGTGAATGTATGTTAGCAGGGTGCACATGCACAGCTAGTGTGCAGCAGGCTAGTGCAGGGCAGATTCACAACCCAACTTGGCTCAAACAAATTGTTTGTGTAGACAAGCATAACTGTCCATCTGTAAAATGGGAATAACAACACTTCCCTACCTCATTGGGATGTTACTCATGGCTCTAGCTTCAGGTTCAGGAGTTTCAGGTACTCCAGAATCTGAACCAACAATGAGCTTGATCTCTCATTGAAGTCAACAGAGAGACTCCCATTGTCTTCAGTGGGCATTGGATTGAGCCCAATGTGAGCAGATGCAAATGCCTTCCATTTTGCTAGCCCCAGCCATCTGTCTACCCCAACCTGGGCACGCTATACCACAGTTTATCTTTTTAAATCATCCAGGAGTGATGGAGTGGCCTGATTAGGGTGGGGCTGGCACTAGACCTACCTAGCAACCTTCCTAAAGACTGATGACTGGAGAAAGGGTCAGCACCCTTGTCACACCAGCATATTATGGGTACATATAATGGTACCAAATGATAATGGTATCTGAAATCATAATAGGGATCACTACATTTTCTTCTTAAAAATAAAGACAAATTCCCAACAAAACCAAGAAAAAAGAAAGATGGGTTCCTCCAAAAAGGCTGAGAATTTTTAAAAAACAATCTTAACTTGGAGAGTGGGATGTGTAGCAGAAATCAGTTGTGTTTTGTGTAGGTGGTGGCTTTGTTTTTTTTATTTTATTTTTTTATTTTTGCAATATTGTGAATTTTTTTATTGGGGTTGGCAAAAGAGCCAAGTAGGAATGAATAGAAACATATTGACTGTGTGTGTAAGGAAAAAACCGTTTAGCATTTCAGTAGAAATCAGTGTAGAACATAAGCTATTTCTAGGGTAGCATGGGCTAACCATCAATTATACAGCAAACTGCTAACTCTGGCCTCCCAGCCTCTTGTTGGAGTGGTAAGTTCATAGGATATATAATAAAGCTATTGAGTAGCTTTCTTTTTCTCTTTTATAATTTAGTTTCATTTGCCATGTCTTCCCTTTGTCAGCCAAAGAGTCAATTTTGAAAAGCCAGCAGCTTCTACCACCAGCTAGAAACAAAGGCTCCAATACTGGACTGTGTTCGGGCCCCTTTATGTGGTGCCAGTGGTGGAGAGCAGTTGAACCACCTCACTGGTGAATTGTCCCAGCATAGTTCCCATGTAGTATATGACTCTTGGAATGGCCCTGTGCTGAATCTCCTGGTAGCATAGGGACTTGCTGGTAGTTGGCGGGGACATGTTGGGGGAGGGTGGCCTATGGCCAGAGTG
Source organism: Terrapene triunguis (assembly GCF_002925995.2). Classification (NCBI taxonomy): domain Eukaryota; kingdom Metazoa; phylum Chordata; order Testudines; family Emydidae; genus Terrapene; species Terrapene triunguis. The sequence goes on from NW_020664436.1 coordinate 23,016,458, forward strand.
CACAATGTTTTGACTATTCTGGGCTGCCAAGTTGTCCTTTGGAGACTGTTGTAGATGAGGTGCAAGTTGGTGCACACCCTGGGGTTGTTCTAGTTTATGTTGGGGTCTGAAGCAGCCCTTTTTTGGGAATCCCAGAGCTATAAAGGCTGGGTGCAGCCAACTCTGTCCTCCCATTGCTGGACTGAGCAACTCAGAATCAGGGCTAGTGTCCTGCCCACAGGATAAATTAGCCAATGAGCATTTAGTTCTGATGGTGTCATGCTTGTAACTTGATACCTTACTTCTGTTTCTATGGCACTAAGCAGTCATGAAATTCTCCCTCCATTAGTCGATTAGTGCAGTTTTCATAAAGCCCTGTTGAATTAATCTGTTACTTGTGATAAACTCATTTATTCGTCTAACCACTTCTCTCTGTTTGCACTGCCCTATTCAGTCACACAGGAGACAAGCCAGCATAAGGCATAATGCTCCGCAGAGAGAGAGTTTTCCACTCCAATTCAATTCCCTGCTAATGCCTCTAAGGCTGGGGCTTTCCCAGCTGGGGCTGCAATGGTCCACGCCCTTGGTGGCAGATGACACAGGTGGTTTAGGCAGAGATGGAAGAGATTGATGTTAAGAAGCCTGTAGTAAGCTACAAATAGGAGACTGTCTTTTCAATCTCTCAGTCCTTTGTATGGCTGTCACAGCTGCATGTCATTCCCTGAAGGCCATGAATATTCCCAGACAGCCCACTGTGGTAACGCAGATCAAAGATCCCTGAAGTCTGCCCTGCCTGCTGTCTATGGAATGCATACATTAGTTAGTGTTTCTTTGTCCGCTCCTGCCTGGCTAGTCAGGCTTCTGAACAGAGCTATATTCTATGATCGCTTCAATCTCTGCATTTCAGGAAAGATTTGCAGTAAACCCCTTCTTAATGCTCAGTTTCACTTGCCTATATTCAGCTGCCCTTTAGAGCTAAAGTCTAGCTGTCGTACATACAGCTAGAGAGCATGTAGAGCAGTTGTCAAGTGTTTCTTTTCCTTGTGATTGTTGATTACTTTGTTAATCATAATTCATAGATTTTAAAGCGAGAATGAACCATTATGATAATCTAATCTGACCTCATGTATAACACAATGCATAGAACTTTAGCAATAATTTCTACATGAAAGCCATTATTTCTCATTGAACTAGAGCATAGAGGTGTAGAGCTGGAAGGGACCCTTTAGTCCAGTCCATGGGGACGAGGCAGGACCAAGTAAACCTAGACCATGCCTAACTGGTGTTCGTCTAACCTGTTCTTAAAACCGCCAATGACTAGGATTCCACCTCCTGAGGTAATCTGTCCCAGCATTTAACCATATAGTAAGTTAGTTTTTCCTGATGTTGAACTTTAATCTCTTTTGTAGCATATTAAGCCAATTACTACTTGTCCTACCTTCAGCGCATGAGGAGGACAATTGGTTCTTTTTATAACACATTTGAAGACAGTTATAAAGACTAAACATGCCCAGTTTTTTTTAAGCTTTCCTCATAGGTTAGGTTTTCTAAACCTTTCATCATTTTTGTTACTCTCCTCTGGAAAGTATATCTTTTAGAAAAGTGTCCATTCTTGATTTAAAGACTGCAAGCAATGAAGAAACCCCTACATCCCCATGTAAGCTGTCACTCACACTGTTAAAATTTTGCACATTATTTCCAGTTTGAATTGGTCAAGTTTCAGCTTCCAACCTTTGGATCTTGCTGTGCTCTACTGGATTAAAGAGCCATCTACTTTCAGAAATCTCTTTTCCATGCAGGTACCTGTAGACCTTGATCAAGTCACCTCTTAATTGTCTCTTGGATAAACTAAATACATTGAGCTTGTTAAGTCTCTCAGTATAAGGTATGTTTTCCAGGCCCAGAATCATTCTTGTAGTTCTTTTCTGAATCCTTTCCAATTTTTCAACATCTTTTTTTGGAGTGTGGGAACCTGAACTGGTTACAGCATTCGGTAATGGTCTCTCTATTGCTATATACAGAGCAACACTGGTAACACCACCTCCCTGCTCCGACTTGATATTCCCTTGCCTATACAGCCAAAGATCCTGTTCACCTTCTTAGCTACAACACTGCACTGGGAGCTCATGTTAAAGCGGTAATCTACCATGACCCCTGAGCAGCAGAAGAGCAAAGAAGCAAATCATGAGCCAAACTCCCCATCAGGTAGCAGGACAGAAGCAGAAGAATCTAAATTCAGGCCCTTCTTCTCTACTGATCATCTTCCCCCTGCTGCAGTTTACACCCCAATCTTGGTTAGTGTCATGTAAACTATGAGACTGGGCCTGAAAGAGATGCTTAATAAACCCATAGGAAATACCAATAAAAGCAAAACCCTGGGAAAAGATAGTGTTGATTTGTCACAACTCTTGGAACACTGTGGGAAGTCTAATGTGAAAATATTTTAAAAGCGTAAATGGGATGACCTGGGTAACTATAGGCTGTGTAGTCTGACAGCGATCCCAAGCAAAAACATGGAAAGGTTGGTATGTACACTTGAGTTGCCAGACCTGCACTTGAGCCCAAAGAGTTGCTTGCCCACTTGTTGAGGCCGTCCCTGATCTTTTAGAATTCTCTGACTTGAGCGACTAGAAAGGGCATCTTAGTGAGCAGAGACACTCTTCGATACCTTCTCTATCCGTAACCATCTGAAAAGCTTCACCAATGCAGTTGTGCTGAGTGGGTGGTGCTGGATGCTCTGGAGACATAAGAATTTGTAGAACACAGTGGAGGGAAATAGGAGTAATGCACATGAGCCGCACTGCTTCTCTCAGTGCTGAAGGTGTGTGTGTGTGTGTGTGTGTGTGTGTGTGTGTGTGTGTGTGTGTGTTTTTAAAGCTACTGGAAGTTAGCATCAGACTCTAATGTAATTGTGAGCTGATCAGCTCGCCCTCAAAAAATTAAAATGCCCATTTGGCAAGACAATCACAAAGGATTCCCCTTCGGCATTTCACTCTCTCATTGTCTGAATAGTGATAAATCAGAGATTGTTTTCTTTGCATTGTATATTGGATTGCCATTGTGCAAAGGTCTTTTTAATTTTCCATTTCTCCAGCAAGATCTATCATGCGTCTCTGAGCCGGGCTGTGATTATTTTCTTATTATCTCTTTCTGCCCTTTACACTCTTGCATTGCTTTTTATTATTATTATTATTGCAAGCTGTTTGTTCATCTACACTGGCAACAGCAACTGTCCAAATGATGCATTGGCTTTTTTAGTGGCTTTACCTGTGTCTCTTCTCAAGACCCTGATGCTGTTGTCTCCTGTATCACCCTCCCCACAGGAACGTGACTGAATACAGTGCATTCGGAGAACATAGGGTATATCTACACTACATTGTAAACCCAGGTCTGTCCAGGCTTGTGGACTTGGTGTTTCCAAGCCCAAACGTGCTGAGTTGTAAACCTGGTTTACAACTGTTTGACCTGAGTCTCAGCTGTGCTAAAGCATCCATATTGCACTATGCAGACCTTGTGACTTGGGTCTGTGGCTTGAGCTGCATCCACACTGCAAAACGACAGGGCTTGGATCTGAATTACAGCAGGACTCCGGCTCCGACCACCCCCAGTAGGTCGTAGGACCTGGGACCTGAGCGCTTCTTATCCGAGTCTGACTGATTTGTGTGTGGACGGAAGTGGAGCTTGGGCTCAAATAGGAGTCAGAGCCTGGGCTTAGTGTGCAGTGTAGATGTATTCATAGACTCCCCCTTGCTCAGCCAAACCTCAGCTGCTTTTTAACCAGGATTCACATTTAGGCCTCCTTTAGAGATTTAAAAGTGAGAAGTTTTATCGTGGCTTTGGTCGGGCTAGTTTTCAGATGCAGAAGAAATATTCTGCGTCCTTCAGTTTTTATCCCCGGAAGTTTTTATTATCCTCCTTGACAGTGCAGAAAAAAATCTGTATGTGCATACTTTTTTTTAGAGCTTCTTTGTTGCATATGCTAAATCTCTGAAACTAAAAATCTCTTGGTCCCAGTCTCACTTTTAATAGGATAGCAAACTAAGAGGATACATAAAGATTATTCTAATTCCACTCTGAAGCTCTCTGAAGCACTGCTGCATGCCTGGGAGCCATTCTGTAACTGCCTTCTCCAGCCTCTCTAGAAAAGAGGTGCTTATCTTGATTTACTAAGTAATGAGAGGAAAGTAAAAGACTGAAATGTCAAGCCTTAGAAAAAATGGGATTAGCTCACTGATTGAGAACAAAAATATTTGGATAGATCAGAGCCATCCTCAGGCTGTTTCTCTCTCCCAGCCTTCCCGCACCCCTTATTTCCCAAAGTAAATTTTAAATACAGAGAGCAACAGCTATTCCAAAGTGTTTACAGTCTGCTCCGGGTGTGCGTTTGGTTTCCCATTTTCTTTTCTTTGGTGTGTGCATGTTCAGAGACCAAATTGGTGGGGAATTTATAGTCCCCTCTCATGACACTGTATCTCACTTTAGCTCTGTATGAATTAAAGGAGGGAGCATGGGGGTATGTGTTAAATGTGGGGATGTGTGGGGAGGGAGGGATTTATCCATGGTGGGATTCCTGCTTCCCCCTGGGTACCTGCTAAACCAGCCCTGCAAGAGATGATTTGCATCCCTGGCTCATTCAGAGTGAAATTCACCCCTGTTCAGAGGGGCAGGATAAGGCCTGTGTACCACTAAACTCACACTTACATTCTCAAATAGACCTTAATTGGGGCTTGGCTGCTGCAGAGATCTTGTACTAAGGCTTAGAGGTTAAAAAAAAAAAAATCAATCTAGGTACTTAACTGGCCCTTCATGGCTGTTGTATCTGAGCACCTCACAATCAGTAATGGACTTTATTCCCACAATATCTCTGGGAAGCAGGGAAGTATTTTACAGGTGGAGAATTGAGGAAACTAAGTGACTAGATCACACAGGAAGTCGCTGGCTGAACTGGGAATTGAACTGAGGTCTCAAGTGCCAGTACATGCCCTAGCTACCAACTATCCTTACTACCCCTTTCATGCAAAGAGACTTCTGAAAATCAATATAGTTTGCTGTTGCACTACATTGCACCTAGTGGAATGGATTTTCAGAAACGTTTCCAGAAGATGGGATGTTCCCAGAACTTCCCTAATAGATGTTTCCTCCCTTCTCTGCAAGTTGCCAGACACTGACTTTTCACACTTAAAGCTAAAAGCATTGGTAAACTGAATGAACAATAAATGCACGTAGACCCTACAACATTTTTTATAAACAATTTTCTCTTTATTTGCAGAATAATATATTTCCTATCCACAGTAAAAGAAAGGTGACAGAGGTGCAGTAAATGATTTACTTTATTACACCTTTTATTCAGACTGACTTAGAACAATTATTGGGTTGGCTGTTAACTTCCCACAACAAATAGTAAAGATAATGGAATGATAAATTAAAAATATAGGCCACAGAGAGAGAGAGAGAGAGAGGTATAAAAAAATAAAATGTTAATACGTCAAAATATAAAATTACATACAAATCAAGTAATGACTGATAGCTTAAGACTTCAGTGTTTTTATTATAGTGGTTGTATACTTTTTTAATTAAAAACTAACAACGCTTTGAAGACATGAAACATGAAAGCCACGACATTTTAAATCAAAATGGAATTTCTTCAAAAACTCACACAGCTAGAATGCACAGCTAGACAAAAGAACAGAATCTGAGGATTAACTGTCCCTACTTGAAGGCTGAGAGTCATTGTGAGAAAAGTGCTGTGACTTGAACTGCTGCAAAGCAGCTCCATTTGGTTCTTGCTGTGCTTTGTGATTTATAAATAGTCAGTGTGGGCCATGTTTGGCTCACACGTGCTGCAGAGTCAACAATGACAAAGCTCTGCCTTCTCCCCATGGTGGTACTCATGTGAGTAACTGCTAACCAAAGTGAGCATGATGTTCACACTCTGGGCCTGTGTGCGTTGTTATATATGCAGGGTGAACTCATCTTGGATTAGTAAAACCATGAACTGTCATTTCTGGCAGTTGGTGAGCCTTGGCTCTGTTAGATGTTAGCCCACATTTAGGCCCAACAGCATTATAACTTGGTAATCATGCCAGTTTTATGGCCATATTCTACCATCAGTTTTTACCCAGAATTGTCACTAACTTTAAGGAGGGTAGGCTGAATTTCATCACTGTGCAGAATAAGCTCTCTCCCCACCCCCCATTAAGTGGGATTTAAGTGGTACATAGGCTGTGGGCTGGCCCTATGCATAAGGGTGAATTTCACCCTGTTAGCACAACAATAGCAGCATACAGTCTGCACTTGGTCTGCCTATGGCTAGTAACTAAGGCTTTGTTCATCCACTTCTATGGGTGTTTGCAGAAAGTGCAGTGGAGAGGCAATGTGCAGGAACTCTCCAAGGATAGCTTGGAGAGGGCGAGCAGGTAGGTTGAAGGAAGAGAAACAGAAGCAGCAGCAGCAGGAGCCCTCCATTGGAGGCTGTGGATGAGTAAGGGAAAGGCTGCAAGGGGAGAAAGGAGAATTGAAGCCCATGCAAGGCACTGACCCAGGACTCTTCCTCACAACACAGATTCTGATCTAAAGATAAAAGCCAACCATGTTTTGAATTACAGGGCTGTAATCCATCCTGAAGATCTGATGACTACACAAACCACTGGAACTTGACTCTCATGGTTTGTCAGTTTTACCTCCCTGGATGAAATTATAACCCTGCTGTAAATCTCAGCTGCCTGGTGCTTTTTATATATATATTTAACATTTTGAGGTAGAAATTTTAACTCTAGTCTTTAAGTACACAAAGAAGAATGAGCACAGTTTTAAAGGTCTATCTGGCTAGTAGTCCAGGGATTTAATGTCTGAGAAACCACATGCTTTATTTGTAAACCCAGCAACTCTAATGGCACAAACGTAAATTATTATTTTTAAAAAGTCCATTTTTCAAAAATGAGGTACAATCTACTGTTGTGAATAATTGGCTTGAGCTAGTGATTTAAAGATTGAATTACATTGAATTGAGTTTTTAAGGAGCTGTTTTATTTATTTATTTTTAATTTCCCCCTTCATAGTCTCTGCAGCAAATAGCAGAAATAGGATTCCAAATGAAAATGTGATAACCTCAGTTTATTTTAGCATCCAAGTAAGAATGTTTTGATTTAGGAGTACACAATTTACTAATTGTTTGAATACTGCACCATTGTAAAATCACCAATATTTAGCTGGTTTTAGTTCCATTCCTTTTATTTTTTCCTGTAGCAAATAAAGAGATTAAACAGATAATATAACTTTATCAAACATACGTATGTATATACACATCCAAAAACCTTTCATTTTTATGACAATATAGGGCAGGTTAAAGAAGTAAGCATAGTATTAAGAAAAAATACTTAATGTTCATACATTATTCAAATATAAAGACCACAAATCAGCAGGTTATCACTTTAAATATTCGGAGCTTTTGGTATTAATATGCATTTGCTATACAATGTAAATGGTTGAAAAGCTATTGTTCTCTAGTCTGATGTTAATTTTCTCTGCTTTGTTGAATGCCACTGGGTAAATGTAGCCCTAATTTAAGTTAGAAGAATTTGGTTATTTTGAATTCTATCCTAGTGGTCTTACATTTTGTAGGAATCTGAAAATAACTTGGGTGTAAGAAAGATGTTACAAAGACAAAAAATTACTTATTCCCTCAGCTGTCTCTCAGCAATACTGAAGAATACTGCCTTTAACGTGACATGCTGAAGGAGAAAAAGATTGAAGAATGCACGAGTAAGGACGTTGTTTATAACAAGTTAGAAAAATCTCACTCTGACATTAAAGGAGACTCTGCTGAATCACTTGAAATGTATCAGTTTGTAATCGACACAATTACAGGAGCTGCTCTGCTCTGAACGCTGGTTTCCAGTCTGTGCCAGAACATGGGAAGCTGTGTAGAACACTTCTGTTGATAAACCTCCAGGCTCCATTTCTCCATAATTGATTTAGTTGTTGTTAGTTATGCAGGGAGAGAAGAGATCCTCAAGGCTTGGTAAGACAGTATTCAGTTACTAAAAGCAACCCTTTGTGAATTAACATTAAAACACCAGACCCCCCTCAATATTATTCCTTTAAGTCTTGTTTTCCTGGACACCAGCTGTCACAGAGGAAGTCTCCAGCCTCAGCTTCTCCTGCCTCCTTATCCGGCTGGAGCTGCATCAGCATGGCCTGCAGAGTTTCCTTCACCATCTGGATCTCCCTCTGTAGAGACTGTACATGCTTTATTAAGGAATAAACCTAAAGGTGATTGGCAGCCCCTTTTCTCTCTCCAAGTTATGAAATAAATTGTTGTTCTGCTGTTCACAACAGATGGGCATTGCTATCTAATTGTGGCTTCAAGTTCTTCCAAACTGTTTGGATTAAATATTCATATTTCACATTAATTAACTAATTAATTAATTAGGATTTCCAGTAACTTTGAAGTCCTCAAGTGGCATTACTTAGCGGTTCTCTTATAAGGGTTAGAAAAGAACTCGGTTGGAGGGTTTGTTTGGTTTTTTTTGGAGGGGGGGAGGGGAGAGGAAGGTGTAGATCAATATAGAGGTTGTCTATTCTGATGCCCAAAAACACTATTGCAGTCAATCTCCAATTGGAATAACCTGAAATCTCAGCACAGTTATTAATGGATATCAAAAGAGCTCCTGCTATTAATGTAGCAACCCCTGAGCTCCTGAACAGTAATTCTCACTAATATAAGACCAAATACTATCTTTGGATTCACATGCATTGTGCTGCCTGAACTCAATGGGAGCCACACACTTGCACATGAGTTCTCCCCAGCACTTTATACATAGGAAATAGGATAATTTTCAGGTAATTCTCCCTTCTTTGAAGGGATAAGTCCACAGAGCCTCAGTATGGGTCATCACTAAGGCTAAGATTTTGTCATGGTTATTTTTAGTAAAAGTCATGGACAGGTCACGGGCAATAAACAAAGATTCACGGACGCCGTGACCTGTCTCTGACTTTTGCTGCCGCAGATCCATGGTTTCCCCCCGCCGTCATGGTGACTGAGAGCTGTGGAGTTCCCCCTCTTCCCACAGAAGCTGCAGGGGGGCCCCTCCACCCATGGTGGCTGGGAGCTGCAGGGTGACCATATTTCCCAAAGAGAAAATGGGACACCCTCAGCCGCTCGCCTGAGGAGCGTTTCCCCCCATTCCCCGTGAGGCTGTCACCCATTGCTAGAACCCTGAGGAGGGCCCCCTCAGGAGTCTGTCACCTTATGCTGGAACCTTGCCAGGACCTCTGTGACATAAACATAGCCTTAGTCATCACTAGTTTGTAGTCAGAGGGGGCAGAACTTGCTCCATCTTCCAAAGCTAAGCCCTCTGGATTGTGAAACAAAAAAGGAGTCTCTCATCCTGCATCAGTACCTTGCAAAAAAAATACTTGACAAGAAACATGAACAAGAAGAAAGATTTTAACTTCTGCAGAGAACTTTAACCACAAGTTTGACAGATTTCTCTTAATGGATTTCGAGGGGAAGGCCGGCTCTGTGGACCTATCTCTTTCAAGAAGGGAACATTTTCAGGTAAGCAACCACAAATTCTCCCATTCTCTCTCCAGTCAAGGTCCACAGATCCTCAATGTAGGATTTTCTGAACAGTGACAAAATTCCTAGGGTGGGAACAAAATGTCACTCATAGAAAGGATTCTCTTACTCTAAGGAATCACTACACCATGCAGGCCCTACCTGCCTATGGTTGCATCAGCTGAAGACTGAGTATCTGTATTGTAAAACTTGGTAAATGTATGCAGGAATGACCAAGCTGCAGTTTTAGATTGCCTGAGAAGGGGCCTGCACTTTCTCAACCCATGATGCCACCTCCACTTGTACTGAGTGAGCTCTTGTTTCCATTGGAGGATTGAGACCTTTTGCTCTATACACACCAGCGTATACACTGTGAGATTGATGATCTAGATGCTTTAGCTCCTCTTTTCCTTGGATGAAATAAGACCAGGAAGGCTGGTCTTAAGCTCTCAGTTCTTTTCAGATATGCCTTTAAGGCTTGCTTGCATCCAACAAATACCATAGTTTCTCCTTTGGGTGAGAAGGATGTGGACAAAAGGAAAGCAATGAAAAATGCTTAATTGTGCTCATTATGCTCAATGAAAAATAAAATTTACTTTTGGAATAAAGGTGGGAGCCATTCACAAAACCACTTTATCTTTGTGGAAGATGCAGAAGGATGGATCAGTTGATAGAGCTCCCAACTTGGACACCCTTCTGGGCAAGCTGGTAGGGATGAAAAAGGTTAATTTGATAGCCAGGTAGTGCAATGAAACTGATTTAATAAGTTCAACGTGCACCTGCACTAAGGCATTGAGCACAATGTTCAGATCCCAAGGCAGTGCTCTCTGCACCAGAAGGACCCAATAGCTGAACTGCTTTAATGAAGCGACACACGTTGTTATGGTGGAACACAGAAGACCTTCTAGATACACTCAAAATTGTCGACAGTGCAGAAATGTGTACTTTTAAGGTATTAGCCTGCAACCTGACATAAAAACTGCCATGTAAAAATTCCAGAACATAAGACATTTTGGTTAAATGATGCTGAATATGTCTCCTACTGTGTGTATTTAGCCAAATCCTTGAATAAGACCTGTTTTTTTTTACTTTCTCCTAGATGCCAACAGAGTTTTGACAAGACCAGCAAACCTTTCATTTTAGAAACTTCCTTTCAAATGCCAAGCTGCTAGATTTGACTTGCTTGGATCTTGGTGAAGAACTGGTTCCTGAGATAACAAATCTGGTCTCGGATTCAGGAAAAATGGTAACTCCCACTGACATGTCCACCAGGTCAGGAAACCAAAGCCTTCCAGGCCAATGAGGAGCCACTAAGATCACACCCATTTCCTCCTTTCTAATCGTCTGTATTACCCTGGTGGTGATGGGCACTAGGGGAAAGGCATGTATGCCCAGGGCTTCTGGCTCTCTTCTCCTGGCAAAGTATTGGAAAGCCTTCCAGAATTGGAATTTTGAAAATTTTGGTATTCAATTGGAAGGATTTGTTGTGAAGACTCCATTATGCCTAACTGATTTTCCTTCTGCTCAGCCAGTCAACATTTTTATTGCTGGTGCCCTTGATGTGCAAGGTGATGATAGACAGCAGATGGGCCTTCACTGACTGCATCAATGATACTGCTGCTTTCTGTAGATCCCTTAACCTCATACTGCCCAAAGGCTTACATATGCCATTACTGGTAGACTGTCCATTATTATAAGGATATGACTGCTCAGCAATGCTGAGGCCAGATGTTGAAGAGAGTACTTTATTGCCACCAGTGCTAGAAAATTTATGCTTTTCTTTTGTTTTTTTTGAAAAAGGACCATGTTCCTTAAGTCACACATTTCTAGGAGAATACTCCTCATCCTTCCAGACTTGCATCTGTTATGACAGACCTGTCTGGTTCTGCCATGTTCATCTCTCCCTGGAACCTCTCCAGACTCATCCAGCAATCCAGGGAATTCAGAACAAGTGACAAAATGGTCACTTTCTGAGATGGAAAAATCAGAGAACAAGGGAATCAACAGAGAACAAGGGAATCCAAGGGAAGCCCTGGAGAGTCTTCATATGCATACTTGCTCAGAGCACTATCCCTATGCAGGACACGATCACCCCTAGAACACTCATTAGAGTGCTGACTGATGTCCTTGGGCATCTCCTCAGGAGGGTAATTGCTGATCTAATCTTGTCCTATCTTTCGGCTGACAGAAACATTTTGTGGGCCTCTGCATCTAGATAAACTAAGCACTGAGATGGCTGAAAATGAACCTTTTTGGAATGTACTATAAATCCATGCTGTTGCAACATATGAATTGTGGTTCAAGTTACTCAAGTGGACTCCTCCTTGGATGGGGCTCTTACTTAAATGTCACCCAGGAAAGGGTACATCTGTATCTACTACTGCCTGTGAACAGCCACCAAAATGAGTAATTTTGTGATGATAGTCTGAAAAGCAGCAATTTGTATTGAAAATGATTGGCCTCATGAGTAAGTTACAAAACTCCCCTGTGCCCCGATGAACTGGCACATGAAGGTAGGCCTCCCTCAAGTCGACTGATGTAAGGTAATCATCCTGGCAGATCACTCCCACTATTGACTTCAAAGTGTCCATCTTGAACCTGGGCCTCCTTATGAACTTGTTCAGGCGCTTTTAATGCAACACAGCTCTGTCCTCCCCAGATCTCTTGGGTACCAGAAATAAGAATGAATATTGGCAGGAGAACATCACTGCCTCGGTGGCTCTCTTTGTCACAATGATTCGCAAAAGAGGATCTATAGCCTTTGGTATATTCTGCCACTTTTGAGGGATTTGAGAGTAGTGGAGAAGGGAGAAAATTATTTGGAATCTTCTGACACACTTTTCTTGAACAACATCCGGGGCCTATCTGTCTGATGTTGAGAGGCCATTGGTCCTTGAATTTTAATAGCTATCCCACCCCCAGTTGTTGCTTACTGGACCCACCTGACCACAGTCAGGAGTTGTTCTAGTGTTGGAATTGCACTATGGGAAAAGTGCTCTCTCCCCTTCCTGGCCTTAAACTTGTTCCATCTGACTTTGTGTAGCCTCACCTTCTGTATTTAGGGGATTAGCCATGAAAAGGATACTTAAGCCTGTTATAGAGCTGGCTATTCCTTTTCCTGCATTTGTAATCAGGAAGTCCTGAAGGTCTTTTTGATTTAGCTGAGGACCCTGTCATGACTTTATCTAATGGCTCCCCGAATTGCTAAGCTGCTAATATGGTTTTGGCCTATCCCTGAACTCCTTAGTAAGCCAGGAAGAGCTACATAACAGCTGCATGGCGCAGCCCTTTGTCTCAATGGATCCCTTGTGGTACATGCACACTGCAAAAAAACGAACAAAACAAACCCCCTGGCAGAGAGTTTGAGCATGGGTCAACTGACTCAGGTTCACAGAGCTCATTCTCCAGGGCTAAAAATAGCAGTGTAGATGTTCCCACTCGGCTTGGTGTCAGGGCTCTGAGATCCTCCCCCTTTGCCAGGTTTCAGAGCCTAGGCTTCAGTTCAAGTGGGAATGTCTACACTGCTATTTTTAGCCCTGTAGCGCGGGCCCAAGTCAGTTGACCCAGGCTTTAAGACTCTCTTCCATGGCGTGGTTTGTTGTGTTTTTTCTCCCAGTGTAGACATAACCTTAGTGAGCCAGGCATAGCTACCTAACAGCTGCATAGTGCGGGTCTTTGTCTGACTGCATCTGTTAATGAGCCAGACAGCACTACGGAAGAGCCGCAGAGCACAGCTGTGTTGCCTCACTGAAGCCTAGGGTAAACAAGGCAGGATTCCAAAAGGGTTACCACCCCTTGTTAAAGCAGGCAGAGTTAGTCAGTCAGACATAAGTGGTGAGCCAAGAGGCCCCTTACTGCCTGCTTGTTCCTCCATGTCTGCGCTGCTCTCCCTCTCAGTCCTCTACAGCCGGCTGTATGAGGCATGGTCGACCCATAATGAGCAGAGTTGTGTTAGTCTAGCAGATGTGGCCTGGCTGACCTGCCCTATGAGCAGGGTTTGGTTAGTTTGGAAGTTGTGGCATGGTTGATCACAGCATAAGCAGTGTCTGGTTAGTCCAGGGAGTTTTGGGCCCCCTTTTCTGCCAGTGTCTCTGTTCCTCTGATTGCATGTGAAGTGTTCAGCCATAGAGGCCTGCCCAGACACGTTACACTGGAATCTAATATTTTATTATGCTTATTCTTTCTATGTATGAAAAAAAAAAACAGAGCTTTTAGCTCTGGAGCCTTCTGGTGATGAGTCAGAAGAACTGCCATCTCAGGAAGAACAACAAGCCAATTGTCTAATTTTCTTGGACCATTTCTTGACCTCTTTTCCCCCTTCTTAATTTACTCAGTAATCTTCCTGCACAGGTTGCAGTATCAGGGCCCAAAAACGCTAACACAGATTCAACTGATAATAGAGAAGAGCAAATCTTAATTTACAACAGTAAAGCATCATAGGGTATTCGTGAGACCCTGAGTTCTAAACGAGAAAAGACTGGAGCTGGAACAAAAACCTTACTTTTTTCAAAACTTAATACACAGAAAGGAAATGCTATACTGCTTTTGGCCTTCTTAGAGCTCATCCATTATGAAATGTTGTTTTACCCAAGTACAATGTCAATGCAATGTCAAAACAAAAAGGCACCTTAGGTTATGTAAAAAGCAAGCTCGCTCTCTCTCTCTTTTGAAAATATGAGTATAGAGAATCATGGGAAAGTTATGCAAATCACTCCTATGGCAGGCACGAACACCAGTTTGAAAAGCCTTTTGGCAGCTTTTGATTCTATTATAGCTTCCTCAAAACTTCATCTTTTATGTAATTTACATTCATTTACTGTGATGTTTCACTCTTTACACTTTATCATGGGGGAAAAACATTTTTTTTTTTAGTAGAGGGTACATTTCTCTTAATTTTTGGGCAGCTTTATTAATCTAATCTATGACTTCATATAAATAACAATAATAATATGCATTTCTATGTACTTTTCCTATCCAGTGATCTCAAAGCACTTTACAAGCACTAGTGAATTAAGCCTCACACCACCTTTGTGAGGCAGGGAAATATTGTTATTGTGTAATAAGTGGTCTCAGACCCAGGGCCAGCATTAGCGGATAGCAAGCAGGCTAATTGCCCAGGGCCCCATGCTGTAGGGGGCCCTGTGTGGTGGGGGTTTGTGCTTCAGCTTCAGAAACGTTGCAGAAATCCAATGTGTGAGCAGGTAAGGGAGGCAGAGTGGGGGATCCACTCCTTAGTTTCTGCCCTGGGCCCCAGCGAGTCTAATGCCGGCCCTGCAGATTGAATACCAAGATGTAATTTAATCATAAAGTTCTGCTGAAATCAGAACTGGTAAAAGCATAGCTCATGCAGTTTATGAACACCAAGAAACCCCTGAGATTTAATTACCTTTGATATGCAGCCTGGAACAACGTGCTGTTATTTGTAATATGCTAAATGATTACAAAAGGTTTTTAGGTAGAAAAAAATGGAAGCAAAAATTATATGCTTCACTACCACTGAATATTATATCGATGAGGCAAGAAGAAAGAAAGAAAGAAAGAAAAGAAAAAATATGAAGAAAAGCAGCTGTGTGCTGGAGGAGCAAGAGATATGACTGGTTTACGCTTGAAATACATTCTAGTAGTCTCAGGAATGTCACCACATTCACAATATGACAAACCAAAGGACACCAGTAATTGTAAAGTTAAGGCTGAAATACTGTGGCAAAGGGACATATATTGCTTTCAAGCAGTATGTAGAACCTCTATTGGTAACAAATGGAGTTCAGCATGAGGGTCACGCTCATTGCATGTCTCTGACAGGATGCAGGGCTACTACTAGTTTGCTGCTAGAAAATGAGATTAGCCCAATTAAGCTTCTTCCTCCCCGGCACAAAGTGCTCAAGGGCAGAAGAAGAAGAGCTGGATGCTATAAGCCAGAGACCCCAGGGAGGAAGACAGGAAACTCTTTAAGAATAGTTTGTTGGGTGACAGAAGGCCTTGGAGCTGCAGGCTGAGGTGATGGCTTAGACTGGGATTTTCTGGTTTAGATCTCTGATAATGTAATATCAGCTTGCTGTAAATAGTGCACTCTGAATACATGGGGGAAATATGTACAGGAGGAACACAAATGGCCAGAAAGATGTTTGTAGGTTGTTTGGTTGTTTTTTTCCTATTCTATCTGGCAAACTACTCTGCCTATTTACAGTGGCTCTAAGTACCGCAGTGGTCTGAGATTATGATGTCTTATACTGTAGGTGTTGTAATTCCCACCACACTATACAAGTTATATATTGAAGGAGCAGCGAGCTAGGGCTGCCTTTACTTCCAATTACTCTTCTCTGTTTCTGTCACTGTTCTCATGGGGCTGGAGTGAGGCCAGGAGTTCTCCAAGCCCATCTCCAGCCTTTGTATATCACCCTTTTCTTCCTTGTATGATGAATGCAACCCTTCCTGTGATGAAAGGAGCACTGCAGGTGCTTTCTTTGTTGTCTGTCAAAACCAAGTCTTGAATTGGCCAAGGACTAAGAGTGGTGTTCCCTTCCTCACCCCTCCCAAAAATGTATTACGGCTGGTCCCTCCCATCCTGAGTGTCAGGGATCCAAGCTGAAAACTAGACCTTATTTTAATCTGTGAATCTCCTTACTTTATTTATCAACATAGAGTATGGAAGAGAGCCATCCATGGAAGTATAAGGAGGTGGAACAATAAGGCATAATGGAGATGCTGCAAAACCCACTGGTACATGCATGACAAGTGTCCTGCTGGGTCCTGCAATTCTGTAATAAAAAATGAAGGTGGTGCTGGGGTTTGTGGCCGAGGAGAGTCAAACACCACACTACTACTGCCCTGAGAGTTCCTGCAGTAATGCAGAACATTAATTTCTTAAAGATTCATCCAGATGGTGACTCCTGACTAAGGTATGGTAAAGAACTAAATATTTATTTCACCACATATTTGTTGCAGACATGGAGCTTGATTCTGCTCTGGCATCATTTTTACACTGGTGTAAGTTCATTGACTAAGCAGAGTTACCCCAATTTACACTGATGTACAGGAGACCAGAATCAAGCCCCATGTCTTCACCAAATACACGGTGAAGTAAACAGGTTAGGACCTATGTGTATCTAATCGACATTTAAACATGCTATTACAACTTCAAAATCATTATTTGGGGTTTTTTAAAGGGGGGGGGGGGGAAGGGGATTTTGTGCATTTAACATAAGATAGCCCAACCCAGTTTTCTCTCAACAAAAGCATTTTCTCTAGAAGGAACTATTACATGCACTCAAATTGTCTATCAAACCCTAACTGCTAATTAAGAACAAAAATGACTGTGAAATTGCAATATAGGAGCCATTTAATTTTACTGGAAATTCTAGGCCTTTACTGTCAGTGAAGTAACACCTCTCATCAGCCCTGCAGACACCAGCAATGAGTCACCTCTCCTTCTTTGGTTTTTCCAATTAATGATGCAGACTGTTTTCATACACTTGCCACTGATTAACTATAGTTGACTGTTTTGTGGTTGTATTTGGTTATGCTACATATAATTTAGCAAACATGTCAGAGAGTCAGAGTGCTACAGAGGGGATTTTTTATTCTGTTTGTTTGATGCTTTTTTTATACAAAGGTACTGTTTAATATTTGCAGTGAGAAACTTCAATATCAAATGAGACTCCCAAGAGGCTCTGTGTAAATATTCAACACCAAGAAATATCGCCTTCTCCTTTGTTCATGTCACACCAGCAATTACTAGTAACAGCCTGGCTGATTCGAGCGTTATGTGCCGTCTAAATGTATAACGAAAAACAATGGCAACTGGGAATTATTTCCTCTAATATAGATTTAATTATTAATCAAAGCCATGATGTACACTAAATATTGGCTGAATTTCTTGACAGCTGCAGGAACGTAGTTATCTGTGGGACGTTTATAGTCCTTTTCATTAAAAAGAGACATCCATACACCTTCACAGCAAATTTCGGCCATACATACTTTTTTTTCTCCTCAGTATATTCACGGCTTCCTTTCTTTTATCTAAATACAGAGCAATCAAGAGTTTTGCTGGGAAGTTTTTACAGTACTCATTAAGTTCTAGATCATATTTTACAAATAAATTACATCTAGCCCTTACATAGTTTTATATCTTAAAAAGTATTTTTAATAAAGACCACATAAGCACTTACCATTTGAGATGTGTTTTCACTGAAGTCAAATAAATAAAGGCTGTGAAAAGCTCAATCCTTAACCTCCTTGTTGACAATAGTAACTAGTGCCAATTGTGGTGCTAGTTTTTGTAACACAGGAATAAGACCACGATTATTTCATAGGCTATTTAACAGCCAACAGATTGATTTTGAATAATGGTTTAAAGATTTGATTTTTTTTCATCCCTTTTAAATAAAACAAAAGGACAACTTGATAACTTTTGGTTACGTTCACCTTCAGTGGATTTTAGTCAGTAATCTAGAGTTTAAAGGCTCTATGCTGCTAGCAATCACTTGAGATATTCAACAAACTTTAAATAAGTTTTCTGATTTGTTCTTGATGCACCTCCTGGAAGCCATAACAGCATCCTTCCCACAGGACATGATGTACATGTTATCCATTCATCATTACAGGATTTAACTCCATTTATGTAATCACTGATGTCAAAGAGCCAAGTCTTGACGCAAACCCATGACTTCCAAATCTCCAGATTTCTGTTGTGATCTACAGTACCTGGACTTAGAAACCAAATTTTCACCTAATAGTGCATTTAACAAACACCATTAAATTGTCTTTCTTCACTATTGTTAATTACACTACCTATGAACCTTGTATGTATCTTAATGCTAACTGCAAAGTATATGATCATGTTAAGATCAATCTTGTGAATAGTGAAAATTGCTTAATATTAGGGTTAAGATATTGTCTATTAAAACGTGATCAAGGTGGGGAAGGAAATATGGGGGTCTGGGACACTCAAAGCTAACCTGGGTGAAAACTTAATTGTGTTTCTAAATGAGATTGACCCACAAGTCTGTTCAAAGTTCAAAATGATTTTTAATTAACTTTTACATTTAGAATTTAAACTAAATTGAAGCATATACTGCCGTTATAAAAATAATACTACTAATATGTGCTTCTGTAGTGTCAAAAATCAAAAAGGTTTCAGAGTAGCAGCCGTGTTAGTCTGTATCCGCAAAAAGAACAGGAGTACTTGTGGCACCTTAGAGACTAACAAATTTATTAGAGCATAAGCTTTCGTGGGCTGTGGGTTGTAGCCCACGAAAGCTTATGGTCTAATAAATTTGTTAGTCTCTAAGGTGCCAAAAATCAAAAAGTTCTCTTCAAACAAAAATGTATGAAACCTCATAACAAACTTGTAAGGTGGGTAACTATTGTCAGACCCATTTCACAGCTGGGTTAATTCAAATATAGATGTAAAGTGACTTCCAAAAGAAAATATAGCAAGTCTGTGGCAGACTCCTGTCTCCCAGTGCTCTTCTACCCATTGGACACACTGGGCTCAATTAAGAATGAGCTATAAGGTGTAAAGTTAGAACCTCCTGCCACTTCTTATAGGGGAGTTAAATGGGTGTATGTATATAGCATTGCGAAGAGATCTCAAACAGGATTAAGGTTGATCCATTATACTATACAAATGCCTCACAGACACATTACAAATTGGTCTGTGCTAAACACAGGTTAATTATCTTCCTGTAAAAATAAGACAAACATTTAGAGCAGTGAGGGATTCTAAGTGATGACAAATTACTGCAAAATAGCTAATTACATTGGCTGAATCATTCTGTTTCTCATAGGAATTTTAAACAGTAAAAATATTATGCACTTTTAATGAATATCAGGCTTATTTTATGATTTTAAGCTTTTGCAAGGTTGGTAATGGCTCTCCAGGTCTATAAAACAATACAGCATCTCAAATAAAGTGTCTCATCTTCCTCTTTCTTTCCATCTGTTAGTGTCTCTTACGATTTTGTCCTTAGCCTCTACACTGTCTTTCCTTCATGACCTTGTCTGCTCTTTATGGTTTCAACTACAGCCTTGATGAGGATGATTCTCAAATCTACGTTTCTTAGAACTGTATGCCTTCTGTTCAGTTCCTCATCTCCAGGTGTCTTTCTAGCACCTCCTCTTGGGTGTCATTACAAGCTACCATTACAAACTCTCCAAAATGGAATTTTTTTCATCTTTCCTTTCAATACTTCTCCACTCTGTCTCTTCTCTATCTCCATTGAAAACACAATGATTAAGAATTTGTGTGAGACAAACTGGGAAATAACATGTATTATTTTTTATGAATATGGTGCATGACTCTCCTTATTTATGATGGAGTTGCTATAGAGTTAGATCCAAAGGCCTTGTTAAAAGAACCAAGCAGGGAAGGTAAAATAATGGGCTAGATAAGGAGCATCCCACCAAACAGTAAAACACAGTAGCCAAGTTTATAGCCACGAAGAGGTGATGCCTATGTCTCAACTCTAGTGAGAGAGCTGTTTGGCCAAGGCTGATGAGAGACAGACCAAAGGGAAACACTAAGCCATTACAGGAGCCTGGGCCTAGAAAAGGGAGGAGGGTTAGGTGAGCAAGGTGAGGCTGCCCAGAGAGAATCAATGAAAGCTGATAGGCTAAGGGGTACACAGAGCCTGCTGCAAGCAGGAAAGTCTATTTTTCCCAGCCAGAGATGGGGATTAGCTGGGCTAACAGGAACCTACAAAAGCTGATGAGGAATGATGACGGTGTAGGTCAGAGCAATGTGTCTAGCTTTTTTATTGTTTTTACCTTTTGCTCTATGTGCTTTGTGCCTCTGGGGAAACAAATGAATAATACTTTGTTTTGAAGACCCTGTTTTGAGTTGCTTTAATCAACTCCCTGGTCACAGGTTCCCAGAGCGAAAGGGCTTACAGGTTCCAAACGCTGTTCAGCCTGTGTCATTAACCTGGCTGGGAACCAGGAAGGCTGCAACCCAGTGACCCAGTCCCAGAGTGGTTGGACTGTGTGGTTCTGCCTGGATTGAAGTGCAGGAAGCCAGCCTTGTTACTAACAGGTGCACTTGAGAGGGAGGGACTAAAAGAGGTCCAAGGTGCCGTTCTCCCTGTAACCGTGACACTTTGTCTCCCAGATTTACAATCAGAGTGGTATATTTACACTTCTCCCCATATACTTGTCTCTAGTAAGCATGCCCCTTTTTTCTCTGTAATATAGCCATCCTCTCTTCATTCCTCCCCATTCCCTGAAAACCCTTGTCCAGTTCTTGTCCATCATTATCTTCTGTTTTAAACTTCTTCTCTAGACCTTCCCACCTCTCCCATCTTTTCTCTCCAATCAAATCCATATAGTGTTTCAAAATCATTCTTCTCTCCTGTCACTCCAACAAAATTGCTGCCCTCTGAGAAAGCCAATGAAAGGATTCAATCTGTATTTAAGTTTCATATCCTAGTCTTCAAAGTGTTACATAGTCTTGGCCCCATCTGTATATTGGCTCTCATTTTGTACGCTATTCCTGAACCTCTTTCCTTACTGCTCCCTTCATTGTTCTTCTTGCACTCATGGCTATTCATTTCTATCACATTGCTCCTGTGCCAAGAACAATTGCAAACTCTCTGCCCTCTATCAAGCCCTCTTTCTGCTCCTTGCTCCAGGAAAGCTTGCTACCTTCTCCTCCACCCAAATCCTCCTCCCATCTTCTCTTACTTGAGCTAGTGTTCCATGGCTCATCATGTCTTTAGCTTGTATAGCTTAGATTGTAAGCTCTTCAGCAGTTACAAAGAATAAATACTAACCCAAGACCCCAGCCCAACCAATCTGTTCTTATGCTTTTTACATGTACACTTTCTGAAGGCTAATTTCCATTCTCAGCAGAATCACTACCTTTGGTAGAGGTAATTTATTTCTACAAACACAATAAGAGGATTAGACAACACAGGTGAAAAAATAGTCTGTACTTTTAAAGTTGGGAAATTTCTACATATGTAGGTATGGCAGATGGCTCTGTAAAGGTTAAGCAACCTTTACCCAGATGCTGGATGGCGTAAGCAGCCTTTTGGTACTTTCTGTATTTTATCCAAGGGCTTTCAGCTGGAAGAGAATCAAATACCCAACTCTCTTATGGCTATTTACACTGTACAGCGCTGTATGCAGGTTAAATCACATGGTAGATGCCACATGATGCATCTTTGAATGAATATTTCAAAAGGAACAATAGCCAGATTAGAGATCTATAATCAATTCTGACTGCACATGAACTCGCATTTAATTTGACTAAATCGATCATGTTTGAAAGTGCAGATTTGTGTTGGCTGTTACACGTGTTCTACTTAGTGCACTAGACACTTGCAGTGATGTGTACATTATAAAACTCAGAGATTAGATTGATAGAGATAAGCAGATGACTATTTCAACATTTAGTCTAAGATTAAATTTACAGGATTTATCTCAATCCTATTTAAGTCAACGGAAGTCTTGTCATTGACTTCATCACGAACTGGATCAGACCCATAGTGAATGAGCACTATGGGAATGTTTTAGTAGACCAAAAATGTCCACATTAGCTAAATTCACTCATTTCCACCTTACTTAACATATCCAGATTATGCTAAAATAAACTAATGCTTTACATGAAGCTGGGAGATAAATACAACAAGGAGTCTGGTGGCACCTTAAAGACTAACAGTCTTTAAAGTGCCACCAGACTCCTTGTTGTTTTTGTAGATACAGACTAACACGGCTACCCCCTGATACTTGGGAGATAAATAGTTAATCTATGTAGCAAAAGGATATGAATAAAACTGTCATCCAAGTTGCAGACTGATGCTTGGAGTTGATCTTCTAATTGCACCAGTTTCTCACTTATTGCGTCACATTTTTCTCCCAGTTCTGCAGAAAATAAGTGGAAGTCCTAGGAGTTGAAAAGGAAAAGAAAAGGTGATTGCTATTTATTCCATTAGTACAGTTCAAATTCATGGCAAATTAAGGATAAAATAAATATTTTAAAACAGTAAGACTGGATGACTCAGGGAACTGGTAACAGGATATAGTGCCTTGCATTGCTAGGTCACTCGTTCAAACCCATGGTCCGGTTTGTACTGAGTGAAAGCTGTTATTGTATAATGATTTGGTGACCTATGTGAAATGAAATGAGCTGGTGGTCTCAATCCATCTCCAAGCAGCAAAATAAGTCACGATAATTGTCATACTCAGCAGGGAATTAAATGGTCACTGAGATGGAACTGCCCTCTCACTCCCAGCCCTTCAGTGAAGGGGAATCTTGCACTGCCTATGCTGTGCATGTTCTATCGTTAAATAGACTATCGTCTCTAGGGGTACAATTTTCAAAACCACCAAAATACTTTAGAAATCAAAGTCCTATTTTTCAAAAGTGACTTAGAAAGTCTCACTGAAAGTCATTGGACCTAAATGTCTAAGTGCCTAAGTTGCTGTTGAAAACATCACTTGGGCTTCTAAGTCACTGGTATTTTTCAAAATTTTACTTGAAGGCTATAAATGTTGACATCTCTTTCAAGCACAAAATTTGCTAAAAAATTTTGAAAAGACTAAAAAATCTGGCTGAAGTGTTGAGAGACTTTGCTTGAATAATTCAGAATTTTGGGAGGGCTTGACATATGTGCCATTATTTAATGTTTTTCATCTTAAGATAGCTCAGTGGTTTGAGCATGGGCCTGCTAAACCCAGGGTTGTGAGTTCAATCCTTGAGGGGGCCACTTAGGGATCTGGGACAAAATCAGTACTTGGTCCTGCTAGTGAAGGCAGGGGACTGGACTCAATGACCTTTCAGGGTCCCTTCCAGTTCTATGAGATGGGTATATCTCCATATATTATTATAACAACATGTATTGATCTAAGATAATAGACTTTAATTTTGTTGGTTTAGACCAGGGGTGGCCAACCTGAGCCTGAGAAGAAGCCAGAATTTACCAATGTACATTGCCAAAGAGCCACAGTAATACGTCAGCAGCTCCCCCATCAGCTCTCCCGCCCACCGGCTGCCAGTCAGCGCCTCCTCCTCCTCCCTCCCCGCACCTCCTGATCAGCTGTTTTGTGGCGTGCAGGAGGCTCTGGGGGGAGGGGGAGGAGTGAGGGCATGGCAGGCTCAGGGGAGGGGTGGAGTGGGGCAGAGCCAGGTGTTGAGCAGTGAGTACCCCTTGGCATATTGGAAAGTTGGCACCTGTGGCTCCAGCCCCCGAGTCGGTGCCTGTACAAGGAGCCGCATATTAACTTCTGAAGAGCCGCATGTAGCTCCACAGCCACAGGTTGGCCACCCCTGGTTTAGACTAACAGTATTCTGCTATTGCATTACAAAGGAAAGCAAGAAAATATAAGCTTAAAAACTAGTTGTTTCCCACCATTTTTATTTCAATCACAGTCCATTTTAAAATGTATAGTGCTACTTCCAGTTACAGGATGCATCAAATTTTGCAATTAACCAGGTTTAGAATATTCGCTATACATATTTCCTTGCAGTGTCATTCCTCATTAGGTGAACAACAAATTGGCAAATGATCATTTTGGAAACAATTAATTTTAGAACTTTTTTTAACAGTGACACACAAAAAAGGCAATTTTGCTATTTTAATCTGCACCTGCATCTACACTGGGTGACATGGCCAGGCTCAGGGGAAAGCGAAGTATATGTAAATGGGTCATTAGGTACCAGATCTGAATTTCCATGACCACAGTATTGAGACAACCATGGTCATTCACTAACGGGTCAGCCTGAACTATTCTTCTCTTGCTGTATCCCCTACGAATTCATCCAAACAGGTGATGTTAATTTTACACATGCAGCTAGTGTCCTGGGTCTTAAAAGAGCCTCAGAATCAACAATGCCAGCTGCTGTGATGCTTCCTTAAATCATGGCATAAATAATGGCAAAGGATTCTGGGGCCTATGCAGAAAGCCAAGCATTCACTAATAATAAGCTAAACCAGAAATGTCTTCCTTGAGGAAAAATACACAGGAGGGGGGGGGGGGGGAAGCGCGGGGGGGGGGGGGGGGTGGGGACAGGGAGCAACTGAGACAAGCTGGGGTGACCAAATAGCTTCACTGCCTAGGTTACCAAGGTAGACAGGGCTTCTCTTATGAAGCTGGGGTGTGCTGTCCAATGTGAAGTATTTTGATTCCCAACTATATTGGTTCTGTGGATCCTTAGAGTGTTGGCATAGTCATCCATGGTGTAACAGTGAATTTATACCAGTGATGAATTTGGCCCATTGTTTTTAAATTCAGAGGCAGGTGGGGAGAAGGTGGCATCTCTCTCTATTGACTGTAAATGTCCTTGTCTCAGAACTGGGTAAAGAAAATGAGTCATCCATCGAGCTGGTAAATTGTTATTCCGTACACCAGCAAGCTCTTGTATGTTTTTTTAGGGAGAGGGATAACCTGAGCAATTTACACAACTGGAAGGCTATTAGAGAATAGCTTTGTGAGAAGCATACAAGAAAAGAGTGCAGCATTCTAAGTAAACTTTGGTATCTCTAATGCTAGAAAAAGAAGAGTTAGTAAATCATTGACAGTCATTGCTCTGAAAGTATATCTAAAAATGATTATCTATTGAAAGTTCCATCTTTGAATGCCAATTTTTCTAAAGAAGTTAACCAGTCATAAGAAAGTTAGATGTCCATATAGCCATCATTTCAAATGCGTCAATGTTGCATGTGTGCGTGGGGAGCGGGGGAGGTTGGTGCAGTGATGGTTTGCTCGGTACTATAAAATACGAACACTTGATTTAGCAAGAAAAGCTGTTAATTAGGATTTGAAAGCTCTTAAGTGCAGATTTGCTTTGATGGATAAAACATATGAATGAGGTTTTCCAAATCAAGCTATCACTGCGGACTGTATGCTTAGGTAAAATAAATTACCACAGTACAGAACATGAAGAAGTGCTGTTTTAAAGTGACATGTAAACAAAAAGCAGGCTCTAGTTCCATAATATCAATATATTGAGTACTTTGTCTGGATCAGACTACAGTACATTGCTTTAATTAAGGGCTATTCGTATATTAGATTATAGATCAGACTCACGCTGTCAAAAACTATGAGATTTCCAAGGCTGGTTTGAAAAAAATCATGATCGGAGGCAACAGTTAAAAAATATTGTGTAGATTAAGTGATTGTCTTTGAAAATGTGTGTCACTATATTTAAGCAAAATGATACAATAAGGGTATGGGTTATATTGGGACGTCCTCATTTTCAGATGGGTTAAGTCAAGTCTGAGGTCAGAGTATTTTCATAGAGTACTGTTGCATGTACTCTAGCCCTAATATCAGTCACCTAACTAGCACAATTGCTGAAAGACAGGATTGGTTACCAGAGTCCCTTGAACCCAACTCCTTTCTAAAGCTGCATTCATCTGTGCTTCATGGTATACGAAATACACAGGAGCCTTAAGGTATCTTAACTGCAGCATTAACTCAGGTGATCAGCACCTAGGTCTGAGCATCTGGGTTTGTCTAGCTCAGCTGTACATGGCCACACCGCAAAGCCTTACCTGAATTACTGTGTCCTCAGTGGTGTGCACTCACCCATGGGTGTTGCTAGTACTGCTGGGGCATATGCCCTGGTTCTTGGCACTGCAGTAAACTGAGCTATGCTGTGATTCTTTCCCAGTGAATTGTCTGAGAACTTGTCTGTCCCTCTGGGCTCATGGGGTAATTGTGGGAAAGCACTGGAGGACTATCAACCCTCAAGTGGTTTAGCCTGCATCCACATTGCAGAATGGGTGGGTCATCAATCCAAATGAAAACCTCACTCTGATTTTAAACTATCACCTCAGACAATCCAGCTAGCCCAGGTGAGACAATTGTGTGTGTGGATGGGAGAGAGGTTGAGGGCCACACCCAAGTAAAAACCTGTGTTAACTCTGCCGTGAAGAAATGCCCTGATCAATGAAGAACTATTCTGTGTTGGTCTACTTCAGACAAGTTTTACTCTGTTGACAACATAGGTCACCTCATTTGGCTCCTCCAGATCATCTCCTAAAGTCACATGCAAAAGGAGATCTTCCACCACACCCTCTCTTTGCAGCTATGATCTGTGTATTAGTTGAAGTGGGCTCCCAATTAGACCTTGCTTTCCCTTTTGTTTTCTGATTCAGCAGTTACAGGAGAAAAGGTCCATCTTTTGGTATACCCAGTATTTCTTATCTTTTAGCTTTTGTGGGTAGGTGGAGGGGTCCTCCAAGCCCATGTCAGATCTTAGAGCAGCTTTTCCCCAGGTTAAGAGTGTGCCCCTTTTGGGGAAAAGGGTGCACAGACAGACCTCCCAACTGTTCTCCAGGGTCCCAGCTTTTATTTCTTTTTATAAAAAGTTAGTGTCTAGCTGTTACTTTGTTTTAAAAAAAAAACATGTGAAAACATGACCCAAGCGTACTTATGCAGCAATGTCTGCCTGAGTCTCCAAAGAACCTGAAACAGTAGTGTAGAAGTGTGAATTGTGCCATTCATTTCACTGGCTAAAACGCCAATGTTAACATTTTAAACTATTCCACTGCTCAGCAAAGCACATAAGAAAGAAGAGGAAGCATCATGTTATAAGAATCTGCACATTCTACTCAGTATGTCTGCACCCTTTAGGTAGGACTTTAACAAATACCTGTCAGGGTTGGAGGGGCATGATTGGTTTCCTTTTTCTGAAGTGGGACCCCTCAACTTTAAAAAGTTTGGGAAATGCTACCTTAGAAAATTCTAATTTCCTTCCTCTTTTTCCACTCAGAATGTCCTGTGTCACTCCAGGCTCTGTATATCAACGTAATCTCAAATAAAAGCAACAGTTACTTCAGATGTACACTGATGTAACTAAAAATAGAATCTTTCTCCTTTCCTGTTTGCTCATCCCATACGAGCAGAAATCCTCTTTCTGTTCTGTACCAGCTGGACTGGATGTTTTATCTCTTCCTCTCTTTTGATTTGTCACTGTCACGCCTCAAGTTTGCACTGCTTGATAGACTTAGATAACCTGGAGACATTCTCTGGTCATTGGCACTCTTTAGGGAATTTCCAATGTTTCCCATTTAAACTTGAGGTTTAGCTTGAGACTTCAACCCCTCAGGCTAGTCAGGATGTCAAAGCTTTTCTTTATTTATTCTTTTGACTGGCTGAGGAGCCAGAGCTCCAAGCACCCTTTTAGTGTGACTTCCAGCTCTAAAATGAACTTGAGGGCAGTTAGTTTCCAGATAAATGATGCATACAATCATGTACCCATGTGCTGTTGCAGAGACGCTGTACAAAAACTGTCACAGGATGAAGTGCTAGGTAAAGAAATGGCTAATTTTTAAGCTTCCATTCCTTTTTGAGAAACAGCAGTCCCTAATACAGTGTATCCAAGCATCTCAGAGTGGTGATTTAACAGTGCTGTTGGGGAAAGGGAGATCTGTCGACATACACGGCAAGTGAAGGTGTGATTGTTGCCCGGATAGGCATAGCCACCTTAGCTTTAGGTACAGCTACACTGCATGCGTCTTTCGGCGTCGTATAAAGTACACAGCCCCCCTACTAAGGTATAATAGCAGTGTAGTCAGTGAGGCATAGTTTAGGCAAGCAAAGACATACTGAAGGGTGTGGGTACGTACCCAAGTACATACCCTACATGGCCCTCTACTCACCCAAGCCCTACCTCCCCAGCTACACTGATATTTTTAGCATTGTAGTGTCCTGCTGACTGCCAGGAGATGGAGCCTTTCCCCTCTGTGGGAAAAGACTCCCCCAGCAGGGACAGGCCCTGGCAGGGGAGAAGCAGCGGGGAAAGGCCCTGGCAGGGGAGAAGCAGCGGGGAAAGGCCCTGGCAGCTCCTTGTTACTGGATCCTTTCCCCGCAGCAGAGAAAATCGTACATACCCTGGGTCCTTGGAGGGCTTGTACTCTGGTTGTTAGCACATGCTGAAGCTCATGTCACCACATCTACACTGCTATCGTTACCTGTGCTAGCTAGATTAAAGCTAGTGTAGTATGCCTACCTGTGCTACAATGACACCTTCACTTGCAGTACAAATATACCCTTAATGTCTTCTAAGAGGAAAAGTAGCACTGTCCCCTCCAACTCTGAGACTCTTTGGTCTGTTCTTATGAGAACCGTGAA
Source organism: Terrapene triunguis (assembly GCF_002925995.2). Classification (NCBI taxonomy): domain Eukaryota; kingdom Metazoa; phylum Chordata; order Testudines; family Emydidae; genus Terrapene; species Terrapene triunguis. The sequence continues at coordinate 23,045,073 of NW_020664436.1, forward strand.
ACATACAGACTCCTGTTTGCTAAGTATTTAGGAAAGCAAGATTCTAATTTCATTATCATAATTACCAACTAGAAAAGAGGTACAGCAAGGAAAAAAAGTCCCACATCACACACTAGCGTTTGAGGAAGGAACACTATTCTCCACTTAGCTTTGGCCCCATAGATCACAGCAAGAAACCCGCTAACCCCACTTCCCTCTTCAGTCCCAGAATGACTCCGTGAAGTCAGGTTTTCTTTTAGGTGCAACATGGAAAAAGTGGCTCATGCCGGAAGGAGAACAGAATAAATATTTGCAAGTCAACCTGAACTGAGTTTTCACAGTTCTAGTGGGCAGACTGTCAATCATCTTCTAATAAGGTAAGAAAGTATTATCTGCACTTTACAAATGGCAAAACGAAGGCACATCATTTAAAATTACTTGCATGGGGCCACACTGCAAAACAGCAGTAGAGCTGTGCTCAAAACCCGTAACTCCCAACTACCAGCACTTCACTCTGACCACTATATTTGGTATCAATGGATCGAATTACTTCAAATACATAAATATGTAGTGGGCTTAATTGTTTACTCACTTACACCAGTTAAACCCCTATGTAAACTTCAATGAGTTCAACAGATCTACTCTTAACATATACCTGTGTAAGTGAGATTAAAGTCAGATCCAGTACATAAACTGCTGCATATTTTCATTCCATCCAGTTTGGCTTGCCCATTTGCATCAACGCTAAGAAACACAAACTACATGTATATTTATCTTCATTTTAGCACCCCACTTATTTTTGTTAGCAAGCATGTCTTATAATAGTAATTTTGTTCTGACGCATTACTGCTTTCTCCTGCTGCAAAGAGCTAAATAAAATTTTAAAGAGAGAATGAGCATTCAGAAAGGAATTATGAAGATGTCAAATTGGTTTGACAAGGAACTCTTGAGATTTTTCTACCATTCCAAACAAAAATAGGCCTATGACAGTATTACTTTTGGCATACCGACAAAAACAACGTTTTGATACATCTTTGTATACTGTTCAAGTTCATGTGACAAAAGCACCCATTTACTTAATGCCAAATTCTCGCTGCTACTGAGTTAATTACACAGATGTAAATCTGAAGTGAGATCAGAATATACAACATATACTTAGAGGAATGATGGGTTTGTGATTAAGGCACTGGTCTGGAACTTAGGAGAGCCGGGTTCTTTTTCTAGCTCTACTACAGACTTCTTGTTTGACCTTGGGCAAGTCATAGACTCCTTCTGTGCCTCGGTTTCCCCATTATAAAATAGGGATAATAATGCTTTTGAGTGTCTTGTCTATTTCAATTGTAAACTCTTTGAAATAGGGACTGTCTCTTGCTATGTGTATGTACAATGTGGATCTTGTTTTAGGGCCAGTAGGTGCTACTGTAATACAAATAATAAATAAGGGAAATAGAAGACTTGTAATTCAGCTGTTCAGATGAGGAATGGACCAAAATATGGGTGAGTTTGTGGACCAGTCTTCATATATCATTCTTGAGTGACTGCACTTTTATCTTGTTTCTAGGTAGAGCCATAGCACTGTTAATAACTGCTGTTTTGGGGTAGGCTAGGAGAAGAGGAGCATATGAGTATTATTATGAAATGTTTCAAGATCAAATATTTGTGTAGGTTTTGAGCTTTTTCTTCTGTTAGCGGAGACCCTCTTGGTGCTCTAATTTATAATACTAACAATTACAACGTTTATACAGAGCCACTGATTCAGCCCTTCAAAATGTTTTGTCCAGGCTGCTTCAGCCTGCCAGTCCAGACCTATCCTTCAATAACCATATGGAAATGTGGGTTGACTCTGCCTCCAGGGACAGGGGGATGGCTGGATACAGGGCCAGCTCCAGGCACCAGCTTGCCAAGCAGGTGGTTGGGGCGGCCACTCTGGAGAGGGGCGGCATGTCCAGCTATTCGGCGGCAATTCGGCGGACGGTCCCTCACTCCCACTTGGAGCGAAGGACCTTCCGCCGAATTGCCA
>NW_020664436.1:23047171-23147491 GCF_002925995.2 Terrapene triunguis
CAGGCAGAACAGCTCCAGCTGGTGTCTCACTACTAAAGCACCAGGTGCAGGATTTAGCCTATAAACAATTAATATAACATTGGGCAACTAACCTGCTCAGTATGTTAAAACAGCAGCCAAAGCAAAGCCCCAAAATATAAATAATTGGAAAAACTGGTTTAATGACTTAGTCTTTTTTTTTTGGTGGTAAGATAAAAAGAGCATTGCATGTTCCAGTGTATGTACTTCTTTTATAAGAGTTTCTAAACTTTAATCTGGAAAACACCCCAAACGGTCTGCAACAAGTACTTATTCGAAATGATATTTCTTGTTGTTGATTTGCATAATGAACAGTGTGTAACTAGGTGCTCTGTACCTCAGACTCATAGATAATTAGCTTAAAATGTGTTCCCCATCCAATGCAATTTTGAAATAAAATATTAATGAGAAAAATGTTTAAAGGGACCTTAAATCCAGTCCCTTATTGGAACGTAGTTAGGGGCTTGAGATTATGGGCACCAGTGAGATGACTGATTGGCAATGTAGGCACAAAAGTACAAATTGGGCTCAGCAATATAATCGCACATTTTTATGATGTAGAGAACCCAGAGGCCTGAGGTATAACTAAATCCCCAAAATTCCAATAGGCGACATGTCTACCCTTTGATGCTATCACTACCCACTGTGCTGTTTGGTGTTTGATTTTTTTTAAAAGGAACATTCACACACAAGTTAAGAAAGGCATCAATTTTCCAAAAATAATTTGAGTTTATTTCCCATCATACTGAATGCTAACCTTGTACATAAACACTGTACTACAAGGATGTCTACAGATCCTTTGTGCCACTGCGAAATTAAAATTTAGGCTCCTAAGTGAGATCTACTGCAAAGACTCAATTTCTGCTCTATCAGTAGATTAATTTAAAAACTATTCTGAAATAATAGTGTGCAGTTATTATGGATGCATTGATAGTAACTCCATTGGTAAGTCAAGTTTTGCACTTAAAGAAGGGAATCAACCTGTTTGTTACATATGAATAATACAGCCCCTCCTCCCCAAAATTACAGCACTTTCTCTGAGTACAGAATGAATTTTCTGAGAATTTACAAATAAATCAGATAACTGGATCCAGAATTACAATGAATTAATACGGAGTCCTGTAATAAATTTAGCACCCAGTCCAGACCTATGACATCATAAGGGGGGAAATGAAAAAAAAATCAAATACTTCTTTAAAAATGAGTTTAATTTAATCTGGGTCCACAAATTCTAAAATCCCTTACTCATAATCATGACTACTGCATGGTGTCTAGTGGGTAATAACAACACCCCTGTAATATAGTTTACCCTAAACTACTGAAATGTGCTCTCAAGCTTAACTCCATCTTAATGTAATAACAACATTAATCTGGGTGTATTATCTATATATGGGAGAGAGCTGCTTCTTCTGTTAAAATAAACAATTCCCTCCCTAGACAAGCAGTGTCACTGGATACCACATTAGTAGGTCATGAGAAATATACTCATATCTTGTGAAGACCTTGGTGTATAAGGCAATGTATTGATTTTTTGGGGGGAGGGGGAGGAGAGGTCATGCTGTAGATAGATAGTTTCAACTGTTGTTTAACATGGAGGACAGAGTGCTGAGAATTGTTTTATAATGGGGTGAGACAAGTCACCAATGCTCTCAATAAAAGTGAGTATTCTACATTTTCAAAAACAAATTCACAATCCTCTACTTCTAAAAAAGGAGGTATCAGCTAAAAAATAGAGAAGGAACAGTGATTTTCAGCATCTTTCATGCCTAGTATTGGCACTAGTAATACTTTTACCTGACACTTATATATATATATAGAGAGAGAGAGACAGGCAAAAACACTGCCAGTGACATAGAAACTATTCCAACCACTTCCTGGTAGGAGATCTGCTCTGTGTATACTGCACAACACTAGCTCAGAGAAGTAAATGGACTCTGCCTCAAGCTCAATGTACTAACATAAATCCTCCCGCTTGCTGGTTACACTAACGCTGCAAGCAAACCTAACTCTGATAGCACCTTAAGACTTGTTTGGTTATTTTTTGCACTGACCTCACTTTTAGGAATCTGAATGTTACTGCTAGGAGACATTAATATAGTAAGAGAGAGATGAAATTATGGTATGGATTTTTGTGCGTGCAGAGGGTGTAATTTTTGATGGGGTTTATTTTTGTTGCTCCTAAAGCAGACAGAAATAGGTACAAAATGCACGTGATTGTTGTAAGATATATTTCTGGCAGTGGTGGGAAAATTTCCTCAGCTTTCTAATGCAAAGTGGACTTACTCACCTCTCCTCCCCTTTTTAGCTGTGGGTATACAACAGACGTTGCTGCACCTGCATTAGCGTATCAGCTTTAATAGGAGATCAGAATGTTTTTCAATTTATTTTCTGTGGTTCATATTTTCTTAAAAGCCATTTTAATCTCTACTTCCAACTGGCAGTCATTATACAGTACCACTTAGCTATAAATATATGTTTGGTCAACTTCTCCAGTGCAGACACCATCCTCCCTCTCTGAATTCTAGTTCAGCAGTTTGCATATAGGAATTAGTGAAGTCAACACACTCTTTTTTGTCACTGTTGTTTCCACCACAAAGTTCCTCTTCACTCCAGTCTCAGAAGTGAGAGTCCCAGATACATCCCCAAAACTGGTCCTAACAGTAAGCAAGCTGTCTAGTCTTCAAATTAATCAAATTGTGCCCCTGATAAAACTTTCAGCACAAAAAGCCTTAGAACTATTGCTACAGCACACCCGGTGAGACATTTCTCGTCTGGGCTGAATTAGAACTGATATTTCTTTTATGCCCATTAAAAACTGTTTGAAGTAATTTAAAATACAAGATGGGGTTTCCGCTGTCAGACAGACATTTCACATTACAACTTTTTTTAGAACATTCAGGCTTCATTTTCAGAAGTGCTGATTTCCCACCACTCCAAATGAAGTTAATCAGTGGGTACTCAGCACCTCTGAAGAATCACACCCAGGTATGTCGAAAAGTACACGTACACACGAACACTTGATTATATGTTTAAACCAGGGGCGGGCAACCTTTGTGGCCTGAGGGCTGCATCGGGTTTCCAAAACTGTATGGAGGACAGGTTAGTGGAGGCTGTGCCTCCCCAAACAGCCAGGCGTGGCCCAGCCCCGGCCCATCCAACCCCTCCTGCTTCTCACCCCGATGTCCCCCCTGGGACTCCTGCCCCATCCCCCTGTCCCCTGGCAGCCCCCGGAACCCCTGCTCCTGACTGCCCTCCGCCACTCCATCCAACCCCTCCTCTCATTTCTGACTGTCCCCATTCGACCCCCCTGTTCTCCACCCTCTGACTGCCCTGACCTCTATCCACGCCCCCGCCCCCTGACCACCACTCTGAACTCCCCTGCACTCTATCCAACCCTCCCTGCCCCCTTACTGTGCTGCCTGGAGCACCGGTGGCTGGCTGCCCAGCTGGAGCCAGCCACGCCACCGCGCAGCACTGAGCACTGGGTCAGGCCCAGGCTCTGCAGCCCCGCCACCCAGAGCATTGCGCCGGCGGCTCAGTGAGCTGAGGCTGTGAGGGACGGGGGACAGCAGGGGAGGAGCCAGGGGCTAGCCTCCCAGGGCAGAAGCTCAGGGGCCGGGCAGGAGGGTCCCGCGGGCCGTAGTTTGCCCACCTCTGACCTAAACCATATGTAGTGTAATCTCATACCATACTCAGACATTCAGTTATCTAGCCACACAGTGGTCAAACTACACAAGGAGAAAACATTTCTCCATGTTCCGCATCCCTTAATGTGGGAGTCACTGTAGAGAAGAGGGTGGCACTGACTACTGAGAACAGGTCCAAATTCTCTCTGTGCATAATGTACAACACTCAGGATAATTTGTGCAGAGCAAGCATCAATGTGCAAAACTGCATGCATCTATTCAAGAAACCACCACAGCTGCACTATTCATTCTCAGGGTCTGAGAGTGACATGACTACAATCTACTGTACTTTAACAAAAAATACTGGACAGACGCAGCAGTGGTTCACCATCCATAATGGGCAGCAGAGAAAATGGTTTGTAAAGCTATCACCCCATTGAGTGACCACCCAGCTACGGCCACCACACAAGCTGTGCCCCAATACTGACTACTGCCTGGCAGTTCTGTTCCAGAGATACCACATCACGGGAAGCTCTGGCTGACCCTCTGTGTGCCACCTTTGGGTTTGGTGACTTAGTTTGGATGCACAGACCAAGATGAATGGTGGGATGGTGTGGGACTGTACTTGTCTGTGTTTGTATATCACAGCTGGAGTATGTCTTGTGTGACTATGGACACAAGAGATGATCACTGCTTGTGCATCTCATCCTCCAAACATTTCACTTTGTCAGAGCCCTCTGCATGTCTGAGTGACAGGGATTAGCGTGTTCTGGAATATTGGTGAGAGGAGAGGGGCTATGTGAAACATAACCCAAGCAAACTCCAAAAGGTAAGTAGGAACACAGCAAACCATGGCTTATCATACATGCTTTAATTCTTGCCATCCCATCAACCTTTTGCCAAGAATGATGCTGTCACGTGGGCATGTTGGGGTGTTTGGGAGCAGCTTCAACACGACAACATGCATCAGAGCTTCTTTTTACGTGCAGTGACTCAAGTACTAAGGTTCCCACTCAGGTTCTTTGCAATTACGTGACAACTCACAACCACATCTCGCATTTCTTTAGCTCAATCTGCTCTATCCTCCCACTTCCTCTGCAGTGGTACGGAATGCTGGTGTTGTGGCACATGGGCATGTTAATTACTGCCAAAATCATGCTGCAGCCCTGACCATTCTGTCCCCTCATGTTTCCTGTATTACAGTTGCTGAAGAACGTTCTTGGAAGAGCATCCACAAGGTCTATATTTTTCTGCTGTCCTCCAGTGTTCAGTCACACAAGACACCTTGCCATGTTCTGTGTGAGAGCAGGTTCCCGTCTCTTATCATCTGTATTCCCTCTGTCTGAAGGATACAGTATTTCTGGTCTGGGCAGGCTTTGAATATGCAAGTGTACTACTACAACTGGCTTCATTTAATGTACCTGGGATAATTCCAGTTCCTGTGGGTATTGTCATCTACTGGTTTGCAAGTGATAATCTGCATTGGGCCAGAACTTTTCATAGAAATTGCTTTCTGATGTGCACATCCATTTGTGTAAGGAGTCAGCATAGCTGGATATGATTTGCAGGTGGCTCACAGTGTAAGTAATTCCTTTTTCTACCTCTGTCTAGTCACCATGATCCAGCAACTGTCCTGCAGCTTTCTGTATCACTGCTGTGCATTAGTCTGCTGGAGGTGTTTACATTCTGTATCTCAGGCCATATGCTGCCTGTACTGTCTTGTAAAGACTCTGCTATCTTGGCAGCTGCCTGTGGCTGATGACTGGACACTGTCCATGTACCATTGTTGTCATTCTTTTCTGACAACAGGTGTTTTCGCTGTCTTGGTGCCTGCGGGATTATGTACTCCTTTTGTGTGTCAACACTGTTCAGAGGCATATGCGTGGCTTTGTCCTGATTCACAGCTGAGGCCAATGGCATGAGAGGCAGTTTTCATCATCTCAAACTCATTTTTTGCTCAGATAACCTTCACCCCCAAAAGCTTCTTCCTGCGCATGCTGCCATCATGCACAGCTGAACTTTCTCTGGCATATCTAGTCTCATGGGCGTGATCTCACAGTCTGCCTGTCTACAAAGACAGTAATTTGAGTTCGTCTCTTGAGGTAAAGTATCTTGCCTGGATTTTTCCAGCTTCTATGCAGCCTTTGGATTTACTGGTGGTAATACAGAGTAGTGGCTTGTCCAGATGGCTACCCCATATTGCAACCCAGTAACAGTTCATTTTTGAATTTGCATGGCTGGGCAGCAGGGGGTACATATACTCATATATACTACTATGGGATGTGAAATAAGGTTTACTTCCTGTGTAATTAATTTGCTTGCTGGAAGTGGTGCATATCAACTAAAATTTCTCAATATGTAAGCTTCAGCCCAAGGTATCCCAGTGTGGAATTGGGCCATGGTGAATTTATACTACTCCCAAGGGCAATATAAGTGTAACTACAGATTTATTATCTGACCACTCAGTTTATAGCCAAAAAGGTTGTCCTCCCATTTATTTTTGACGGGAAATGCATCTCAAATTACTTCATTATTTTAGACTTTGCTCAAAGATACAAACTGTAGGATCTGACATCTTTATTTACAAAATGATTGCAAAACACGATACCAAAAAGATGACAAACATCCAGGATTTGTATCCAGATAACATTTATATTGAATATCGATACTCCAAACATTTATATACTTCTGAAAGGAAAAATAATGTGTTCAAAGGGATTCAAATAGAATAAAAAAGTATGGTACAGGTAGACGAGGAAACAAGCATTATGATTTTGCTCCATGTTAAAATATCATTATTGTCGTACACTAGAGTAAACTAATTATCACTAGCTGTCTATTTCTCTGATGCATTAATGCTATTTCTTACATCTGTGTTAAAATCACTGCCTTAGGGTCTGATCGTGCTTCTGCTGAAGTCACTAGCGGTTTTCCCATTACCTTCAATGGCAGAAAGATTGGTCCCTTCATTTTGGTTTTGGCCTTCCTTTCCTAAATATCTGCCCCCTATTCTGCAATTTTCACCCAAAGGTGAAAAAGAGCTATCTGTTTTAAAGGAATCCCAAGGAAGTTAGTACAATTTCCCCCAATCCTCTTATGTTGTCTAGAAAGCACTTACCTCATACAAATGATCATCTGTACCAAATGAAATATCCTCCACAACCTGTTAGGGATAGGTCATAAGATAAACATAATACATTATGTATAAACACGAGGATTTTAATGTAATTGTGTAGCAGCAGTATAGCATAGTAAAAATTATGCTGCAAAACAATATAAGAGTTCAGCCTCAGTATAAAGAAAGAGGATAGAAGTCAACAAAGGAGAAACCTAAAAGCTATTTTCCATCGAGCTTATTATGGAATGACAGCCAGGCCATATTTAAGGCTACAGTTTCTGTTATAAATAAGTGTGATTTTTGCTCCTCCCCCTCAAATCTACAAACAAACGAATATCATCTTCAAAACCAGTAGATGGGGTTGAGGTGGAATCTTTTATCAAGTTTGTAAAAAACAGTATAAATTCAAAAAGTGTATGTGGAAAGCAAAACTTTTTCTAACCTTTTTTAGCCACTCTAACAAAAAGCTGAAAGAATGAGAGAGGTGAAATGTAGATTATTAGATTTATTTGGTCAATATATTGTACAAAGAACCAACGATTATCAGATTAAACTCTAATTTATAAATTAAGATTGTAGGCCCCAATCATCTATGTGACACTGCACGAGTACATCCTTGTGCCAGTGCAGCATCCCACTGGTGTCCCACGCAGGCACCATGGTTTGCACATACAGATTCTTTTACAGGCATGGAAGACTTCCCTGAACTGATCCATAAGGCTACTATCCTCTCCTTCTTCAAGGCACATTTCTACTATGATACAAGAAATTAGAAAATATTTAAATGACTAGGCTGAGGGGTAGTTGGGGAAGTCATGAAACTGTAAAATTATATATTAGTATCACACACACACACTATTTGTAGCCCTCACTTGAATAAAGCTAAAGTTAGTGTTTTGACAAAGCAACACACAGTATCAGAGACCTGTATATAGGAAACAAATTATAAAACATAGAATATTCTTGGTGAACTTTTCAGAACTCCACCTCTGCAAAGAAGGGAACTCTGCAAAGACATTAACTCTGTCTTCAGTTTTTGTTTGTTGGTGTGTTGGTTAGTGCATTTGTTGGTTTTTACTATGTTTCATATTCTTGGAAGAATTAAATTTGATGAGATACAGAGGTCTTCATTAAAAAGCTAGTGTTTACCCAGAGATACCACACAGTGGTATCTGGCACTCCTCAGAATTTCCTTATGGTTAGAATGAGCAGCGGTATCTTAGGCATGGCTGTGCAGTAAATGTGTGTAAATGTGCAATGGTGACCTGAGCACTGTATACAAGCTTGTTGTTACAGAATCCCTTTGCAGGTTGGATTAAGGATATAGAAAACATACTCAAACACTGACCTTCACTGATGCTCAATGTTGACATTTAAGGTAGATAAATTTAAAGTCTCCAAATGATTTTTGAATCTCTACAAATACAATATTTAATTAAACTAATATGAAAGTACATTTTGTTTAGATTTCTAAAAGTGTTGCCCTTTACATCTGGCACATTTACATCCTGGATCAGAGGGTACTTTAATCTATGGTAATATGTTGCATCCCACTGACAAAGGCTTTATTGCTGACTGCTATCACCAAATTCTGACACTGTATCACATACAGTTTTGACTTAATTTTTAACGTTGGTCATTTAAAAAGTATACTGTTGTCATTTCTTTTTAGTGAGAGTCCATTTCAATATCACAGAGTATTAATATCTCAAACATAGTTATTCAAACAAAATGCTGTGTAATTATATAGCACCTTTTCAACAAGGATCTGAAAGCGTTTTACAAACCTTCTTTACAGATGGGAAAACTGAGGTACAGAGAGGAAAGGTGACTTGCTCAAGGTCAAGCAAATTAATAGCACAGCTGGAAGAGAACCTGGCAACCTGATCTCTACTCTAACAACACACACTCTGTTTCAAGCATTGAGCTGGAATTATACATGTTACAAATGACTGATGTGTTAGCTACCAAACATGTTGGCGTACCAAAGGTAATACTACTGCATTTTGTTTTTTTTACCTTGAAACTTTAATCACCTGAATTCTCTTGAAATCTAGTAGGTGTTTCCTTCCTTCATAAGGTTAAAGAGGGAACACTGCACAGCATGCCAGAAGAAGAAGAAAAAAAGGACAGGTCAGGAAATGAAACGTGAAGGTTCATGGGTATACATGATCCTAGAGATACCAGGTGTTAGGGAGGTTTTAACACACACAAATCTACACAGGTATTAGTTGTCAGCAGTGCCTCTGATGTTGCTTACAAGGAAAATATCAACAAACAAAAGTCAAAGCAAGGACACACAAGGAGAGATGCAATGTGCAGGTGTTAATATCTTGAGAAATGAAGTGTTATTGTATATAAGGCCGGGTAAAATCCTGGTATAATTCAGAAATTACCCAGAAACAAACTATGAAAAAAATTCCAACCTCCTCCACTTCTAAGTAACCAGAGTAAAAATACTTGGAGTCAATTTAGAGCTACAGAAAATTTTAAGGAACAGATCTAGGACCCACTGGGACCATGGCAGAATCACACCCAATTGCCATGATTCTAGTTTGGTTCCTTCGGACTAAAGGTGGCTCCATGTTGTTCTTACTTAATTCCAGCAAGTTAATTTTGGTTCCTGATAGAAGAACCATACCTGATGTTGCCAGAATCTGTCTTGGCTCTGTCTGGTGCAGGAGTACTTTGGCTTGGTTCAGACTGATTAGTGTTGTTTATAGATTTGTTCCAATAAGTTAAAGAAGACTGCTGTTCTGACTAGCTGTTGGTAGTTCCAGTGTGGTGCCGTTTATTCTCAGGTGTTTTTGGCTGTTCCAGGATAATTCTGGCTGGTCCCATCTGATTTAGTTCTGGCAAAAACCAGTAAAGGTGCTTCTACCAGCAGGGTTGTCATGGGTTATAGATGTTTTCCCAGCTCTGCAGTTGGTTTTGCAGGGGAAGTTTGTTAGATATGGTTATTCTGTGATGCCACAGGTAGTTTATTGTCCCATTAAACACAGTATATTTAATTCTGAGTTCTACATAAGCAGGTTAAAAAGAAAATAGTATTTGTGAGGATCACTGAGTCTTCAGTGTAAGTACAACTATAAAATATATTACAACTATAAAATATATTCCAACGGTCTTAAGAAATACAGGGATAAGGCTGTCAAATAATAAACTTATGATCACACAGGAAAGTAAGATATCTGGAACTTTCAAAGCATGCAAAGCCTGAACGATCATGACTGAGCATGTGATATTCTGTGATCTACTGAGGATATATCTTATTTTAAAAATAATAATAAAATAAGCAAGTCTTTATTGTCAAGGAGCAAATCCAGTAGGATCTTGAATGACTGGCTGTTCCCTTTCTCCTGTTTCAAACCCCTTTTGCATAAGAATAGTCTTAAGTTTTTAATGAAACCTGTGAGCAAAAGTTAATCGTATGTGAGGAAATTGTATTTATAATACATCGCCATGAACCCAGGACCCAGTTTACAGTAATGTTTTGTCAGAGGTAACAAGATAAATGACTGGAAGTGAAAGTATATGAAGTAGTTATTGGTAAACTGACAAATGAACCACTAGAATCCAGCCTTCAACCCCTCACTCATAACGTTTCAGTATAAAGTGAATCAATTGCCAGGCTGCCAGTGTGTGTGCATATGTATTATATCCTTTCTGTCATTGTTTTGAAGCTAACAGTTCTGCAAGCTCCAAAACAAATGATGCCTCTGTTCCTCTTTTTTTGGAAAGGAGTTAATATTCTTCAAAGGATACCACTCCTCTTTTGATACTTCACAAAACTGAGTTCAATCTTATCAAGATATGTACCTTAGAAGGACTCCATAAGGACTCAAAGAATGCCATCAAATAATTTGGTAAATGCAGGTTCTTCCTTAAGTGAGTATTTATAATCTCCATCCCTTGTCACATGATAAATTATCATGTGGTTGATTACTAATGATCATCATTAAGCTGTTCCCTAAGAGATACCTTAAAACCCTTTCAATGGTCAAATGAAAGAGTAACTAAAAGGCATACAACCTATTTTGCCATAGACAGAGCTATTTTTAAATAACCACAAAAGTTCCACAGTTATGCATCATGACAGAAAGTTTAAATGCTGGAAAAGAGATGCCAGACCTCTCAAGTAAGTGCATTTACAGATCAGAGGACTTGCTTCCTTCCTTTACCCAGTTTCTCTTTCTCAAATTATTGCCATGGCTATAGAAAGGTGTAATGTGTTTATTAAATATTCTACCCCATAACTGGCTGTTAGGAGGTGTTTGTGAAAGATACACTCCATGCCTTCTCTCACTAGACATACACTGCCCAACATTCCTGTTCAGATGCTACTAGCCTGTTATGCTATTGTCTAAACCACAACACCAATGATGAACATTTTTGTACAGATTTTATACTCCACAAAAATAAACAAAATCTTGAAAATGTAATAATGTCAAACTAAGGGCATAAGTATATATGTCTTATTTAGAGGCACCATATGGGGTCAGATCTTAAGACCTCCAAAACTGAATGAAAGGCATAGGGGAAACACAGGAATCTGGGAAGCTAAGGTAGTAGAACTGAAGCTGAAGCAGCTCTGGAATTGAATTTCCAATGCCATTGTAAGCAGTTTCATTTGTCTCAAATGCATAAGTTGGCCTGATTTTTCTAAAATGAAATGAAGCACCTAATCACTTGGTCAACGTAGGAAGCAGGCAGTATTGGGAAACTCAACAAATTTATCTGGGGAGCAACTGAGAAAATCGTGGTAAAATTTGTTTTCAGTCTTGTAGCTGTCTTGGTCCCAGGATATTACAGATTATTGTAATGAGCCAGAAGAAAAAAACAAACAAACCGTGAAAAGCACCTTCAAAAGATGAGTCTGGGAACTTAAGTTCAAAAGTTCATAACTCTGCTAGACAACAAAAACTGTGGACTGAATAAAGTCATTGGATTTATAGCTCATTACAACAATCTGTAACCCACTAATCTTCCTTTGTCATACAACTGTAGAGGTGTAAACTATCCACTTCACCTTGAATAGTCACTTGCAACATGTGCACCTTGCAACTCCTTATCTGTTCCACCTTGTATTTAGCTGTGATATTCTGAGAACCTTTCCAAGAAGAGCTCTGTGTAAGCTTGAAAGCTTGTCTCTTTCACCAACAAAAGTTGGTCCAATAAAATAAATTACCTCACCCATTTTGTGTCTCTAATAACCTGGGACCAACACAACTACCACAACACGGCAAACAACACAGGAAGATATCAAATTTCACTGTCTGAAATGGAAATTCCACAACATGAAGAAAAAGGAAATCAAACTTAATAACGTCCTCTACTTCCTGAGCAAATTCAAGAGGACTCCCAGAGGACTAACCATCTATAACCCTCTGACCACTTAACTACACACAACTCTAAATATGCTAAAGAGCTCTGCAGAAGGACTTCAGAAAAACTGAGGAACCATCTCCAGTACCTCACATATTCCAGAAGGGACACCCCTCAAATAAGAAATCATCACATGCTCCCATATGCTGAAAAGAAAAAAAACAGGAACCCTACCTGGAGATCATGCAAGAAAGCCAAAACTATAACCCCACCCCCACCCCATCCAACACAAAAACAAAAAATGGAAATAACTACAACAAATTCACAACCTACAGAACACCACTTCCAGGAGAAACCATGACACCAGGACCCACCAGATGGATACTAGGTGACACCCCAACGTCATCAACTTATCAAGGCTACCTCTTACCAGAGCTGAATTATCTACTTTCTCAGGGACTGAACGTCTGCCCCACCACAGAATTTGATACCATACTAACATGTGAGAACTAGAAGAATTATTTCACTGATTCTGCCTCAAAGAAGTCGTTCAGAACAAAGACAATACAGGTCTGTCGCATCTTACGTGCATTTAACATGCGCGATTTCAACTTTACGCGGTCGGCAAAAAAAAAAAAAAAAAAAGAGAAAAATAACAATTTTAATATAGTACCTGTAGTGTGGACGATTCCGCCCGCCATTGAACTCAATGTAATTTTGACTATATGCGGTTTTTGCTTTACACGCTAACCGCGGAACGGAACCCCCGCGTAAGATGAGACAGACCTGTACTGCTCATAGTATTGTCCCCAGTGATGGTCATAAGAAAAAGGAATCATCTGACTGGACACCCCACAGTGGATGAAACCACACACTTGATTGCTTCAGGGAAAAATTTGACTGTGAAATCCCAAAACAACATATCCACTACAATCTCTCCATTGCGGAGAGGACAGCTATACAGTCTCTGAAATCCAACCACCGGATAGTGATCAAACCAGCAGATAAAGAGAGACCCATCATAATCCTCAAATGTGATGATTATGTCAATGAGGCCAACCGACAACTCTCTGATGCCACCTACTATAATAAAGTAAGAAGACTCCACACCACAATTCATCCAGGAATGTAAGGATATCATCAAATCCTTACCAAAACAACTCCAAAAGAAACTATAGAACCTCATACCCCTTGAACCCACCCCAAAGACCTTCTACATGCTTTCCAATATATACAAACAAGGGAACCCAGACAAACCCATCATATTTGGCCATGGCATGCTTACTGAAGGAATATCGGGACTCAGAGAAACCATCCTCAAACCACTCACCACACAAAAGTCCAGTTTCCCACAGAACACAACTGACTTTCTCCAGAAACTCTGCAACATTAACAGCCTCCCTTCAAACACCATCTTGCCACAATGGATGTCACCTCCCTATATATCAACATCCCTCACAATGAGGGAATTGCCTCCTACCTCAAATATCTACAGGACAATGGACAACACTCATATCCACACCGACCTCACCCAAATCATTCTCACCTCTAATAATTTTATGTTCAACAACAAACACTTTGCCCAGACCATGGGAACAGCCCTGGGTACTAGGATGCCTCCCCAATATGCCAACCTGTTCATGGACCACACCAAAGAATAATTTTTGGAAAAATGCATCATGAAACCAATGATAGTCCTGGGATACATCAATGATATTTTCATCCTCTGGAAAGACAATCTAAACTCCCCTGTAGATTTCCACCACAACTTCAACAACCACTACCCATCCATCAAACTCTCTCTATAACACTCCTACACCAGCATCAACTTCCTGGACACCATGATCAGCTTCAATAATGGAACCATATAGGAAACTACATATGAGAAACCTATAGATCACCACACTTACCTTCACAGATCTAGTAACTACCCCAAACATCATGAAATCTGTTATCTACAGCCAGGCACTCAGATACCAAAGAATATGCTCCGAGGAAAAAGTCCAGGATATGCACCTTAATGCACTTTAAACTGCCTTCACCAAACAATGACACTCCACCAAAGAAATAGATTGCATGATTAAATGGGCCATCCAAATATCCTGAGAGAACTTGCTTCGATACAGGAAAGAAACCCCTCTGACTGCACACCCCTACTTGTCACCTACCACCCCACCCTGGAAACCATACAGGGTATTATAACCCATACTCAATGGGGACCACATCCTGAAAGAAATCTTTCCCAAAACCCCTCTTCTGGACTTCAAACAATCCTCCAATGTCGCCAGTATCAGCAGAAATAAGCTCCCCCCAGAACAGGACATAACTCAAAGTGAATCTGCAAAGATAATGCCAGCAATTCTGTTGCTTGGGTAAAGCTTGACTCTTCTTCCAAAAGTACAACTGAGAATCTAGGGAGGTTTGGGGTTGATTGTGACTGATTCTTCTACAGTCAAGGCTAGTAGAGGCAAATTCCAATCTCAGTTGCAGCTTTACCCAAGCAACAGAATTGCTGGCATTATCTTTGCAGATTCACCAAGAATAGCAGATAAAATTAAAAACCACAGCTGGCCATTTAGGATGAAAATGCCCTCTGTGTTACAACTTGTCCAGCTATATAAAACGTTTTATTTTACAAAAGGTTGAAATTACCATTCACAGCCTGATTCAGAATAGAATTTTACTAGACCAGATAGGAATTTACAGTAGGGTAATGGCCTGACTTCTGCTAAATCTCAGTCAATACAAATGCACAATTCAATATCAATTTTCTACATGGTGCAGAGTTCAATGGCTGTTAACAGTAAGTGCTCTTAAGCACACGTTTAATTTTTGACAACAAAATTCTAAAGAAATAAAAACAATGCATGTCATCGGGTTTAAGTTTTTTTGGGTCACATTACATGGTGTTGTCGGATGGTATGACTCCTTAACAGCTTGCTTATCCTTGCAGTGCTGTTAAATGATTACTGGGTAGTTGTAAATATTTAAGACAGAAATTCCAAAGCAAACCACAAAACTTAAAAGAAATATGTCAAGCCCTTTAAGCCTCCTAATTTTTTCCTTTTTAATATTTGATGCAAACTGGAAGTCTGCCAGCATCTGAACTGGAAAGACTTAGACCATTCCACTGACATTAGGGGACTCTGCTTCTCCTCTCCCTCATGCTAATGTAAATCAGGAATAAAAAGTGAATTGAGTCACACTAGCATGAAACTGATGTAAGTGAGAGGAGACACAGTTGATAATTTGTGTTAAATCCATAAAGAATCTTATGAGAATATTTTCTCCCAAAAATCGATATGTACATTACATATTCTTTCTTAATTTTAAAAAGATTGATGGTGAAAGGAAAAAGGATTGAGAGCATTTTCATAAAGCTATTTTATTTTTGTCCTTATTTGCGGCCAAATCTAAAGTTAATTCTTAATCTGCTTTGCTGACCCTTAACCCTCCCTCTCAAAATGAAAAACAATGACATCATTCAACAATCTGCAGAAAACTCTAGATACCTCTTTGAGTTCACGGCATTTGGTTTGAGCAAGGGGGCATGGAACAGCGCCCCACTCTGTGCCTTTTGGAAAGTGGCTTTCTTTTCCTCTCTCTGTGTCCGAACAGTGATCATCAGCAGCATCCATCTCATCTGTTCGGCCCTCTTCTCCCTCTGAAACACAGCAACCAGCTTCTTTCAGCTGAAACCCTTGGATCAACAGCTGACAGGCCTCCAAGTCAGCTTCCCACACTCTTTCGAGCAGCTGGTTCCCACAGCTGAAATAAAAGCCAAAGGAAAATAAAAATTTGTTTCAGGGAGAATAGTTCCTAACACATAACTTTTTTTTAAACCTAACCAAAAGGGCAGGTCAATGCTCTCATAAAGAGCTCAGCACTTTTTAAAATGGTAATGAGTTATTTCAAGCTGAGAAGCAGTAGAGGGATTTATCTACTGCAAAGCAGATGTCAAGAAAAATCTGTTAAAATGCTGTTACCTTCTGTGGTGTGTACAGTAGGTAGATTAGACCCCATTCTAATTTTACTGAAGTCAATAGAAGTTTTGTCATTTACCTCAATGGGAGCAGGATCAGAGCCTTACTCACGAAGTGGGCATTCACCCACGAAAGCTTATGCTCCAATACATCTGTTAGTCTTAAAAGTGCCACAGGACCCTCTGTTGCTTTTTACTCATTCCCAGTGGCTGCATATCTGTACTGTAAAAAAGTACTCACATAATCTTCCTCAAGTTGTTCTGAGAGAGAACGTTATCACTTCAACTAAAATATTATTTGCTGCATTAAATATGTTGGTCAAATTATACTTTTAAGAAAATAATGTATGTAACTTTTCAGATTCTTGCTAGAGTGAAACTTAGACAAAAAGCTAAAGCATCAGTCAATCAAGATTTATTAATTAAATTAGGGCTGTTTTTACTCTCCCTCAGCTTTCTCCTATCTTTTTTGTCGATTTTCCCCAACCTCACTTTGTGGTATTGTACTGTTCCCTTTTTTCCAGCTGAAGGAGGAGTTGAAAGGAGGTTTCCGTTTAGAATTTCTTAATATTTTGCACATCTGTATCTTCTTTCAATCAAAGATCTTTAAGTGCTTTATGAATATTATCCTGAAAACCCTCCATGTACAGTTCTTCAGTTGACGTCAATGAGAATTCCATGCATGCAAGGTTTTGCAGCATCAGGTATTTAAACTTCTCAGTACCATCATGACACACAGGCATATATTATCTTCATTTTACAAATGCTGAATCCGAAACACAGAGAGGTTAAATTACTCGCTGAAGTACAGTGAAGTGAGTCAGTGGCAGAGAAGGGAATAGAACCCCCAAGTCTTGACTCCCATTTCAGTGCTCTAATATCTAGATTTTATCTTAACATCTAATAACTGCAGCATTTTCTATCAATGTCCTTCAGATCTATCAGTTATAAGTTAAAAAATTTAAACAAACCAAAATATTTTATTCCAACTTTCTTGACTAAATCAGATATTCGATTACCACAGATATTTAAGATTTTTACTCTGAACACAGAATAAATTAATTGCAGAGCTAGTAATAAAATGCTTATTTGAGTGACAAACTGTTACTTTGAACAACAGTATTTTTTACTGCACAAATAAAACGTACCAACCCAAACTTGAAGCTGCAATATTTTCAGAATACAAGTGTGAATAATTTGGAGTGAGAAATGGAGCCACTGGATTAGTGCTTACAGTTTGTATGGATGCATATTTATTTAAGGTGGAATGTGACATGAGGTCTTCAAATTGCTGCCTGAATTCCAATGGGTTCTGAGCAATGCTAATTAGAAGGGGGGGAATCTTCAACACATGCCACATGAGAATTCTATGTTCCCTCCAGTCAACACTCCACCTCCAAGTAAAATAAAATAAAATAAACCCTACTATTTTCTGTACTAGATGGTGCTTGTCACTACAGTGTAATGGTTACATACACCTCTACCTCGATATAATGCTGTCCTCCGGAGCCAAAATGTCTTACCACGTTATAGGTGAAACCGCGTTATATCGAACTTGCTTTGATCCACCGGAGTGCGCAGCCCCGCCCCCCCGGAGCACTGCTTTACCGCGTTATATCTGAATTCGTGTTATATCGGGTCGTGTTATATCAGGGTAGAGGTGTAGTTAAAAACTTTCCCTGTAGGTATACCTCTGACAATTTTCTTGCCCCTTATAAAAAGTTTGTCAGCACCACTGTATAGTATTTTATGAGATATTCATTTTAGACAACTCAAGACTTGACTTGGAACTTCCAACAGGTAGCCCATTTTGATTGTTCAACTTAATAGAAGACTCCACTGATACAATTAGGATAGAAACAATGATATATGCAATAATTACTGCCAGAAAAACAAATGGTGTTTGAACTACCATAAAGCAGCAGTGTCTTGGGTACATGTTATTCACCCACTACCCAAGTCATTTGGTCATCATGAGTTGATCATGATTAAGATTTATACAGATTTCAGCATTCCATAAATACTGTACATGTCTAATAGCTTTGGGTGTATTTCAAGGACATTATTATTTTGCCACTATATTAGTAAAACTCTGGTACTTCGTGATGTATCCCTAAGTAGGTTATCAAATATGTATGTTAATAGACCCTATGTTGCTGAACTTTTCAACTGAAAGCAGTAAATGCACAGATGCTTTTGATGTTCTGAGTCTATTTAATTCTTGGGGCTATATTTCCATAATTTTTTATTTTAAAATTACTGAAAGTTTAGGGGCATTTTTAAACAAATATTTTGAAAATTGCAAACAGTAAACATAAAACCACATGCCAAATAAATAAAAAATTGTTTATGTGGTCCAATTTTTTGACTATTTCAGCATTTTAGATATATAATTAAATGTAATTAGTCCTAGTGACGTGGCTGGGACTACTCCTCTTCTTAAATTAAGCACAGTATAACTCTGTAGGATTGGACCTACATTGTGGACAGGTCAAGATTAGGTCACACTTTATATTGAAGTTACATTTATAAATACATAATTGACTAATAGATGTTATATATGCACGTTACAGACATACCAGTATGTGTTAAGTACATCAATCAAAGGTATTACAAGAAACCTATTGATTTGTTGGACTCTATAACAGTCTATACGAATTGGTTAATCACTTACTGATCCTTTATAAGCTATTGATAGTGTACTCTTTATATAAAAAAGCATGACCCAAGATTATATATCTAAAGGGGGATTTGTCCCCTGAGGATTCTTTCCATCTTCTATTAAGCTTACAGGCTATTTCTCCCCTCAGGCTTCGTGCAAGATTCCCAGTGATGTCAACAGGAGTTCTGCATGTAGCTCAGCAGCAGAATATTGCTCTAAAACTATTTAGAGTGTTCACTGGAAGTCCAGGAAAATAGGTTTCCTGCTAAGAGCACTGCAGACACACACACGTCATCTTTGGCTCTTGCACACGTTAGCTTAAATGAAAACATGTGCCCATGTAAGTAAGAATAGCCAAAATATTTTTATAAAAAGTAACAGGAGCTAGACAAGGAGGCAGCATTTTTTGTAAATCTCAGTGCAGCTTATCTCAGAGATGTCTTCTGATGACTGAAACGTGAAGAAAAATGGCTCATGATCCACAGTGGCCAAAACATTGTTTGTGTAGAAGATACTGTTCTTTTAACTGACAGAATGAACCTCTGGTGAGGAGCCATATCATGAAAGCCAATAAAGTGAGACTGAAAATGAAACCAAGCATAATAAAATTCATATTCAATAAATACACATGCAAAAACTTTCCAGCAGTGGAAACATAAATTAAATAGAAACAAATAAATGTGTAACTTAGAGAACTGATTCCTAACAGAAGATAGAGTTGCCAACTCTCCAGGATTGTCCTAGAGTCTCCAGGAATTAAAGATTAATCGTTAATTAAATATTATGTCATGTGATGAAACCTCCAGGGACATGTCCAATCAAAATTGGCAAACCTATTGGGATCAGGACTAAAGTTTTGATTCAGGAAAGCACCTACGCACGTGCTTACTTTACACACATGAATAAGTCCCATTGACATCAAAGGGATGTAAGCATGTGTACATGGTCAAGTGTTTTCCTGAATCGGGGCTTAAGTGCAGGCATCAAGGGAAAAAAAGCTTAGAATTAATGACATTCAGGAAGATGAAAGATGTTTACCATTGATTCATCCTACACACAGTGTATGCCTTGGAAAATGTATTAAAGACAATGGGCCAATAATTTCCCACAGTCTGCAAGCCCTATTCAGGATGCCTTATTTACCCTCTGCTCAAGAAAAACTTGAATTGACATTAAGAGGAGTTTTCCCTAGGTAAAAAATGCCTAAGGAGTGATGAAATGGGTCTGACAGAAATAACCAGGGAAAGTCATTACAAAGGATACAGGATACCATTTAACATCAGAAGGAAATATGGTCTAATAAAAAGGGCACAGGACTGGGAATCAGGAGCTTTGGATTCTATTTCTAGCTCTACCACTGACCTACTGTGTGAGCTAAGGAAAGTCACTTCATCTCTCCATGCCTCTGTTTTCCCTCCCACTCTCTGTTTCATCTATTTAGATTCTGCTCTTTGGGGTAGAGATCTTTCTCTTACTGTATGTCCATACAGTGTCTAGCTGTCTCTAGAAAGGTAACCACCCTAAGGGAGGCCAGGAAGAAGGAGGGAAAGAAAATCAAGAAAAGTAATGCTTAATCCACTCAAAAAAACCCATGAAGACCATATTTTTAGAAACCCCACCTTTTAATGTAGTTTACCATATTACCATTAATGTTATGTATTAATAGCTATGTTTATACTCAAATATTGCTTAATCCTTCAGAAATTTACCCTCACACCTGTTATCTCAAACATCTGTATCTAAATTTTTCCAGCTTGATTTGCTTTTGATTCTTTAACATTCACTCTGCCACTTTAGCCTCCTGCCCCCCCTTGTATTTTTTTGATGCCTACAACTTTCCACTCTCATCCAAACCCGCTCTGTAATGTTCCATCATGCAACTGGATCACATGAGGTGTAGTCAGTCAAGGTCCCCACAACCCTATTTTCCCTGTCAGCTCTGGGTTTAGGAATAATCAGGTAGAGAAGATACAGCTGGAGCTCATCAAACCACAGGACTCAGCTGGCACACACAAAAGGAGAAAGAGGAAAGGAATAGACTGGGGGGAATGGAAAACTTGGACTCAGTTCAAGCAGGGGTATTGGTTTTCCCTTGCTCAGACCCTAGAAAGGGCTTTGGTTTTGACTATTTATGGAAGGGAACTTTGGGTTGGTTGGGTTTTGTTTGTTTGTTTTTGATTTTGGGGCTGGGAACTTCTCTCACTGCCAATGAGAAAAGCCTGTTATACACACCAGAGTCTCAATTTCACATTTCAATGCCTACTAAAACAATGTTGTATATCTCATCTCTACGGCCACCAAGAAAATTGGAAATCTTGTAAGTTCATTACATACTTTACGCTATACTGATGCTTCCCAGGGCACCAAAACCTTGTTTCTGCTGCTCCCTTGTTTCCAAACTTGTTAACAACCCTTGTTTGTTCATGAGCACTATTAACTCTCTTCTCCATCTAAACACTTCGCAGTTTCAGTCTTTCCCCAACAAGGCTCAAGGAATCCTATTTCTTTTCTTCCAAGATTGTCTTTTTTTTTTTAAATTTCTCCTCCCCCTTTGACACTTACTCCAAATCCTTCTAATCAATTATTTCTTTTCCTTTTATTCTCCCTCCCCTGCCTTCTCCCCTTGTACCCTGGGACCACTTGGACATTTGGTTCCTTAAAACCAGTTCCTCCTCCTGACCTACTTCATTCTCTTACTACATACTACAATATTGCTAATGTGCCACTGTCAAAAGCAACTTTTCCACTGGTACCTTCTTACTCCTCCATTCTCCCCATCTTCCTCTCCTATATTTCCTTTGTATTTGGTAAAATCTTCTATGGACTTGCCTCTGCCTACTTCATGGACCTTACCTCTCTCTACCCACTCCCTACGCCTTCCCCTATTTAACAACTGACCCTTATCAGGCCTTTCACTATTGGTAAAGAATGTTCTTTCTTGCACCTCTGGCTGCTAGAAATAGCCTCCATAGCGCTTCATTTCATATAATATCTCAGCTGAAAATAATTTTTCCAATTTCCTCTCCTTTCTTTCTCCCCCTGCTATTATTCATTATTTAGTGCTGTACTTTTATTATTTGAAGTAACTCTGTAAAACTTCTTATGATTAAATTTGTATGAAAGATGGTGTACAAAATAAATGTGTATTGTATTGTATAAATGACTTTGCTGATTAGATCTAAATTACATGATTTACATATATCTTTAAAAGTATTTTAGTTGTAAACAATGATCATTGGATTCTTTTATCTTCTTGCAAAGGACTCTGGGATATCAATGCATGTAAAGAGCTACATATATAAAATATTGTTCAATGAGATGCAGCAAAGAAGGAAACTTTTTCAACCCATATAAAGAAATTCCTTTTAATATGCTAAGGGCTTGCCTACACAGGGATAATAAGGAAAATTAATCTGAATTAATTAAAGTGTGAATTTAAAGTGGCTTCATTAAACTGCATTAAACCCTTTGTTGACATTTTCAAAGTGAATTGAGCTAAACCAAATTAAAATCACTTTAATTCTGACTATGAGGATCTACACAGGGATTTAATACAGTTGAGTCTGATTTAATACAGTTTAAATAATCCAATTTAAAAATCCATTTGTATTACCTTTCTTAAGAGTTCCCATGTAGACAAGCCCTCAGAGCGATTCTGAATACAAAGAGTTTACATAGGTTTATTATTGTAAATTTATTTCACAACTGCTATAAAATTAAGGACAAAATTTTCAAACATATCTAAATTACCAAAACAGAATAGAAGACTAAAGAATGGGGAAGGGTAAACTAAATGCACGTACCCATTTTGTGTGTATAGCAGCATGTTTGTATTAGCAGCTGATATGCACACTTTTGAAAATTGTTCAACCAAGGCCAGAGCCTTATTGTTCAAAGCCCAGAGTCAATGCAGAAATATTTTAGTGGGGAAAATGCACTGCTGGACTGTAACACAGGAATAAAATGGGTAAGTGGCTCCTATTTTCTTTCAAAATTCTATCTCTCGTTCTCATCTATTTTTTCCTTCTCTGGATTTTGACTTCTGGAACATTTTCATGATTGGAAATGTTATGTGCATGTTGATAGACATAAATAATTAGATTTAAATTGTGCTCCCCCATGTAAATCCCATCCCCGTGCCCGTCCCCACCAATTTATATGGCAAACATTTTCAAAACTGGGTGCTTAAAGTCATACAATTAAATCCATATTTTAAAAACTTGTGCATATGTCTATATTTCATGGGACAACTGAATATTGTAAAAATTCTCAATCCTGGAAAACGTATAGTGGAAAATATCAATAGACATATTCTGTGGTGGATGAGGTTCATTTTCTCAGACCTTTACAGTGAATAACAGCATTAGTTATTTTACTTGTGTATAGCATTTGTTTCGAATTTTTTTTGGTCAAAACATTTACAACTTTGTGTAGCAGTCTGCTAACAAAATGAAGCGAAACACAATATTAATACTAAAAGATGCAGTCCCTCACTGTGCTGTCAGTATACTGAGTGCACACTGAAACACGAATGGCTGGCAATGCTTTCTACCAAATGTTTAAAAGATTAAACCTATCAGCAACAGCCATTATCCACAATTTCTCATAGGCTAGGATAAAAATCACCTATTGCATCCACAGTCTATAGTATTTAAGAGCTGAAATCTAAATTGAGATCTAAAAAGAGCCTGATAATATTATTTCCTTTTTTCTCCTACCTATAAAAGGACAAGCAAACTAACATCAACATCTTGAGGGCATAACTGATTTCTTGGATTTTATGTGGCCAGATTATGTAACTGCTCTTTCTGTTCAAGAAAGTAAAGGGGAAGTCCATTTTTTTTATTGCTGAAAACCAATAATGTATATTTTATTATGGTTATTAAAAAACAAGACAGTACAATACTAAGCAATAACAATTAGAAAATACACTTGTACAGGAGTCAGAAGGGAAATTAATTTCTGTTTTCTTTTCATCTGCCAGCTATTCATTTTATCTGACACAAAACTTTAATCATGGCCTGTCATTTTTTATCAATATTCAATGTCACTGTGTTATAGTTAAATTATCTCTGCTGGAAACACAAAATGATAGACTGCTGCAGTTTACTGTTTCCACTTTGATTCTTAATGCAAGGTGGATGTTGTGATGGAAC
This sequence comes from Terrapene triunguis, assembly GCF_002925995.2. Lineage (NCBI taxonomy): Eukaryota > Metazoa > Chordata > Testudines > Emydidae > Terrapene > Terrapene triunguis. The sequence continues at coordinate 23,071,059 of NW_020664436.1, forward strand.
TGACATTGCAGATGCAGGAAATTAACTAATTTACAAAGAAATAAGTAGTGAGCACGTATTACTCAATTTAGTGCCTCTACTTACTGTACAATATGTTTTTACCGTATTATCTAATCTATAATGTACAGAATTTACTGCCTGTCAAGAACCATTTTTTTCTCTTTATGAAGAAATGGAGAAATATAGTTCCTACATTAAAACTTCTACTGTAAATAGCCCCTCATAAGGGTAAAAACTTAGCTTTGGTAGTTGAGCATACTATGCAGTTTCTCAACCCTATTTTACCATTCATCTAATCTGTTAAAGTACCTTCAAGTTTGGTACTGGCACAAATAAGTCCATTTCCATGTTACTTGCCTTTGGATCCTGTGATAACAGTAAAGCCCCATAATGTCAAAAGTTGAGAGTTTTGTTTCTTTCATTAGACAGCTATGGTTGAGATGAGATTTTTTCTATATTATTTAATATATAACCCTAAATCAGATTTAAATAAGAGGCCCGATTCAGGGAAGCATCTCTATTCAGGATAACATTTATGCATGCTCCTAATATTGCTTTAATAGGGATGGACTGAAGCACATGTTTAAATGCTTTCCTAAACTGGGACCTCAGAATGTATGTGAATGCCCTCAGCTTTCATTGACTTCAGCTGGAGTTGAGGTTGCTCAACCATTCAGAAGCACTTATGATTTCACAGGCACTGCCAACTCTACTACCAGAAAATTTCAGTTTCCAAACTTTTGCACTAGGAGAAAACACAGCATTTGAGATTTGGGGCCAGATTCTCAGCTGATCTAAATCAGCATAGCTCCACTGAAGTCAAAGCAGCTATGTCAATTTACACCAATGGGAAATCTGGCCTGACATTTTGAAACACTGTTTAGGTTGTACAAGAGAGAATGAGTGCTTGTTTCTTTTAACAAAATGATCTGCATAAGGAGCCTGATCCTCTCAACTCTAATTACAGTCACTGTGGGTTGCAAGTGCTCAACAGCACACAGGAGAAGCTCAGTACACAGACTGGTTCAAGTTTCTTCTTTAGAACCATCATGTTTTTCAGGTTTGCTTCTTGTATATACAAATACACATTCTACAAAAAGCTCCCTTCTACCAGAGTTATAAATTACAAGTGGCGGCAGTAAATGTCAATTGAATTTGGGATGTGAGTCATAATTTGGGATGTGCTGAATGAACTGAGTTTATTCAAATGAATGACTAAAGACAGGAAGAAGAAATGTCCTTTGGTTGAGGTGCATTGGGGAGAGATGTGATGTGCTCATCATGAAAGAATGTACTTTGAAATCCACACTGATGTAACTGGGAAGACACAAGAAATAGCTTACAGTGTTCCTGGAAATCAGACAGAGCGGACCACTGTGGCCCTACGCACTCCTGTATTCACACCCTACAACTAGTGCAATGATGTTTGTACTAAATATGCCTTGTAAAGTATCATGTGAAAGCTAATAGTGCACTGGTCATTAATATCTTTGTAAACCTTATATGTGAAGTTATAAATTTCCTCTATAAAAATGTTACTAGAACAGGTTTAAGAAGACAGGCTAGCATAGGTAAAGATGATAAATAGGTTTGGGTCTTAGAGAAAGGAATGTGGGTGTATCTCACTTTACATATTAGCTGTAACAAAGCTATGAAGCAAACCAGTAGGGGAGAATTAAAATAGTTCCTACACCCCAGAGAGACACAGAGGACTGAATCCCCGGGAGGCCTTCCTAACTTTGAGAACAAAGTCAATTCTTTGGAAATATAAGGGAAGAGAGACTCCATCTTTTTATCTTTCACCTAAGATGACAAGGGAAACCAGTACCTGGTACTTCTGTAAGAGACAGTCAGCCATGCTGCACCAAGAGTAATTGATGAGCAAATCCATCTGAAACAAAGACTGTGCCTTGCTAGATTAAGTTTTAGACTTTTAGATGCATGTTTTCACTTTTATTTGCTTATAACTATCTTTACCTTTTCCTTGGCATGGCTTAACCTATGTCATGTTGTTAATAAGCTTGCTTTATTTTAATATAAACCAACTCAATGCTGTGATTTAATCCAAGTAACTATTAACTCCAGTTAATGTGGCAAGCTGCTGGGTACTGTCTCTTTAAAGGAGCAAACAAACCTTATTTCTCTGGCCTGGTCTACACTACGGGTTTAGGTCGACTTTAGCCGCGTTAAATCGAATTAAGCCTGGACACGTTCACACGACGAAGCCCTTTCTTTCGACTTAAAGGGCCCTTTAAACCGGTTTCTTAACACCACCTCCGACGAGGGGATTAGTGATAAAATCGGCCTTAGGGGGTCGGAATTGGGTTCGTGTGGCCGGAATTCGACGTTATTGGCCTCCGGGAGCTATCCCACAGTGCTTCATTGTGACCGCTCTGGACAGCACTCTCAACTCAGATGCACTGGCCAGGTAGACAGGAAAAGCCCCGCGAACGTTTGAATTTCATTTCCTGTTTGCTCAGCGTGGAGAGCACAGGTGACCACGCAGAGCTCATCAGCACAGGTAACCGTGATGGAGTCCCAGGATCGCAAAAGAGCTCCAGCATGGACAGAACGGGAGGTTCGGGATCTGCTCGCCATATGGGGAGATGAATCAGTACTGGCTGAACTCCGAAGCAGTAAACGAAATGGCAAAATATTAGAGAAGGTCTCCAAGGCCATGAAGGACAGAGGCCATAACAGGGACACACAGCAGTGCCGCGTGAAAATTAAGGAGCTAAGGCAAGCCTACCACAAAGCCAGAGAGGCAAACGGAAGGTCCGGGGCTGAGCCGCAAACATGCCGCTACTACGCAGAGCTGCATGCCATTCTAGGGGGTGCAGCCACCACTACCCCAACCGTGTGCTATGACTCCATCACTGGAGAAACACACAGGGAAGCGGGTTCTGGGGACGAGGAAGATGAGCATGAAGATAATGTAAATAGCTCACAGCAGCAAGGAAGCGGAGAAACCAGTTTCCCCAACAGCCAGGATATGTTTATCACCCTGGACCTGGAACCAGTAACCCCCGAACTCACCCAAGACCCTGAGGGCACACAGGGGACCTCTGGTGAGTGTACCTTTGTAAATATTACACATGGTTTAAAAGCAAGCGTGTTTAATGATTAATGATTAATTTGCCCTGGCAATCGCGGCCAGTACAGCTACTGTAAAAGTCTGTTAACGTGTATGGGGATGGAGTGGAAATCCTCCAGGGACATCTCCAGAAAGCTCTCCTTCATGTACTCCCAAAGCCTTTGCAAAAGGTTTCTTGGGAGGGCTGCTTTATCCCGTCCACCATGGTAGGACACTTTACCACGCCAGGCCAGTAGCACGTAGTCTGGAATCATTGCATAACAAAGCATGGCAGCGTATGGTCCCGGTGTTTGCTGGCATGCAGACAACATCCATTCCTTATCGCTCTTTGTTATCCTCAGGAGAGTGATATCATTCACGGTCACCTGGTTGAAATGGGGCAATTTTATTAAGGGGACATTCAGAGGTGCCCCTTCCTGGTCTGCTGAACAGAAATATTCCCCGCTGTTAGCCACGCGGTGAGGGGGAGGGGTGAAGTGATCATCCCAGAGAATTGGGTGTGTGTGTGGGGGGAATTAGTTGGGTTTGTGCTGCATGTTAACCGTGAAACCGCAGCCCCTCCTTTTACATTGCAAACCCATTTTAAACGGCCAACCCAACGGGGCCTTGGTATGGTTAATGATAGCAGTACTCTTTGAAACCATCCCCACATGTTAAGAAGGTTAAAAAAGCCAAAAGACTGTGTCTTACCATGGCTGCCTGCAAGCTGAAATCTGTGACCTGGCACTGCGTGAGTGATCTCTCACACCAAGCAGGCAGGCCCTCAATATAAGAGGAAAAATGCGACCTTGTAACGAAAGCACATCTGCTGTGTTATGTGAACAGCAAAATGTAACGTGAAAGAGTGTACCCATTGTTCTCTAAAATGTATCTTTTTTTAAACACCTCTCCCCTTCTCCTCCACCAGCTGCAAATGTATCTCCTTCCCAGAGGCTAGTGAATATTCGAAAACGTAAGCGAAGGACACGTGATGAAATGTTTACTGAACTACAGACTGCCTCCCATGCTGACAGAGCACAGCAGAATGCGTGGAGGCAGTCAATGACTGATTATCGAAAAGCCCAATATGAGCGAGAGGAGAGGTGGCGGGCTGAATCGCGGGCTGAGGAGGAGAGGTGGCGGGCTGAATCGCGGGAGGAACAGAGGAAGTTGCGGGCTGAAGATGAGAGGTGGCGTCAGCTTGCACTCAGAAAGCAAGAGTCCATGCTCCGGCTGCTGGAGCATCAAACTGATATGCTACAGCGTATGGTTGAGCTGCAGGAAAGGCAGCAGGAGCACAGACCGCCGTTACAGCCCCTGTGTAACCAACAGCCCTCCTCCCCAATGCTACAGCATATGGTTGAGCTGCAGGAAAGGCAGCAGGAGCACAGACTGCCGCTACAGCCCCTGTGTAACCAACAGCCCTCCTCCCCAAGTCCCATTGCCTCCTCACCCAGACGCCCAAGAACACGGTAGGGGGGCCTCCGGCCACACAGTCACTCCAGCCCAGATGATTTCCCGAGCAATAAGTGTTAAAGTTTTAAAGTTTTAAACTGCAGTGTGTCCTTTTCCTTCCCTCCTCCCCCACCCATCCCGGGCTACCTTTGCAATTATCCCCCTAGTTGTGTGATGAATTAATAAAGAATGCATGAATGTGAAGTAACAATGACTTTATTGCCTCTGCAACTGGTGCTTGAAGGGGGGAGGGTAGGGGAGGGTGGGGTGGTTGGTTTACAGGGAAGTAGAGTTAACCGGGTGGGGGGGGGGAGAGGCGGAGGGTTCATCAAGGAGAAACAAACAGACGTTTCACTCCGTAGCCTGGCCAGTCACAAAACTGGTTTTCAAAGCTTCTCTGATGCGCACAGCGCCATGCTCTGCTCCTCTAACCGCCCTGGTGTCTGGCTGCGCGTAATCAGCGGCCAGGCGATTTGCCTCAACCTCCCACCCCGCCATAAATGTCTCCCCCTTACTTTCACAGATATTGTGGAGCGCACAGCAAGTAGCAATAACAATGGGGATATTCTTTTCGCTGAGGTCTGAGCGAGTCAGTAAGCTGCGCCAGCGCGCTTTTAAACGCCCAAATGCACATTCCACCACCATTCGGCACTTGCTCAGCCTGTAGTTGAACAGGTCCTGACTCCTGTCCAGGCTGCCTGTGTACGGCTTCATGAGCCATGGCATTAAGGGATAGGCAGGGTCCCCAAGGATCACGATAGGCATTTCAACATCCCCAACGGTTATTTTCTGGTCCGGGAAGAAAGTCCCTTCCTCCAGCTTTCTAAACAGAGCAGACTGCCTGAAGACGCGAGCATCATGTACCCTTCCCGGCCAGCCCACGTTGATGTTGGTGAAACGTCCCTTGTGATCCACCAGGGCTTGCAGCAGCATTGAAAAGTACCCCTTGCGGTTTATGTACTCGGTGGCTTGGTGCTCCGGTGCCAAGATAGGGATATGGGTTCCGTCTATGGCCCCACCACAGTTTGGGAATCCCATTGCAGCAAAGCCATCCACTATGGCTTGCACGTTTCCCAGAGTCACTACCCTTGCTATCACCAGGTCTCTCATTGCCCTGGCAACTTGGATCACAGCAGCCCCCACAGTAGATTTGCCCACTCCAAATTGATTCCCGACTGACCGGTAGCTGTCTGGCGTTGCAAGCTTCCACAGGGCTATCGCCACTCGCTTCTCCACTGTGAGGGCTGCTCTCATCCTGGTATTCTGGCGCTTCAGGGCAGGGGAAAGCAAGTCACAAAGTTCCATGAAAGTGCCCTTACGCATGCGAAAGTTTCGCAGCCACTGGGAATCGTCTCACACCTGCAGCACGATGCGGTCCCACCAGTCTGTGCTTGTTTCCCGGGCCCAGAATCGGCGTTCCACAGCATGAACCTGCCCCATTAACACCATGATTTCCACATTGCTGGGGCCTGTGCCTTGTGAGAGGTCTAGGTCCATGTCCATTTCCTCATCACTCTCGTCGCCGCGCTGCAATCGCCTCCTCCTCCTCCTCGCCTGGTCCTGGTTTTGCTTTGGCATGTCCTGGCTCTGCATATACTCCAGGACAATGCGCGTGGTGTTCATAGTGCTCATAATTGCCGCGGTGATCTGAGCGGGCTCCATGATCCCAGTGCTAGCTATGGCGTCTGGTCTGAAAAAAGGCGCAAAAGTAGTATCTGACGGACCAGGGGAAGGAGGGAGGGAGGGAGGGAGGGTCGAGTGACGACATGGCATACAGGTACAGGGAATTAAAATCAAGAAAGGTGGCTTTGCATCAGGGAGAAACACAAACAACTGTCACACAGAATGCCCCCCTCCCCCAAAGATTGAACTCAAAAGCCTGGGTTTAGCAGGAGGAAGGGGGGGAAGCAAATGAATACAGAATAAATCTATTTTTTACATCTTAAGACGACGGTGCAGCATGACTGATAGCCCTTGGCATTTTCTGGGTGCTTGGCAGCAAATACTGGGCGCTTGGCAGTTAGCCTTCAGGTCTATTGCACCATCTGATACCCAGTATGACAACGATGGATACCAGTCGTAATATACTATCTACTGCCCAAAAGGCAAGGGGTTGCTGCTGTGTAGCAATGTTGCCCCATCCTGCGCATAATACGTCTGATAACCATCATCATCAAGGCAAGGGGGCTGGTGCAATGCAGCCCCACGGCTGCTAGCCCCATGTCTGCCAGCACCCAGATCGCCCTCGGCCTCTTCTGGGTGCTTAGCAGAAAACTGGGTGCTTTGCAGAAAATAGTACACTACGACTGATAACCATCATTGTCTGCCCAGGTGCCCATGATTGACAGCCACTGCTGTCCGACGAGGACGGTTACCAGTCGTAATAAACCATCTACTGCCAAAAGGCAAGGGGGCTGGTGCAATGCAGCCCCACGGCTGCCAGCCCCACGGCTGCCGGCACCCAGATCGCCAATGAAGGCTACCAGTCATGCTGCACCGTCTACCGCCAAAAGGCAGTTAGCTGCTGCTGCTGTGTAGCAATGCAGTCCCACGTCTGCCGGCACCTAGATGACATATGGTGACGGTGAGCTGAGCTGAGCGGGCTCCATGCTTGCCGTGGTATGTTGTCTACACAGGTAACCCAGGTAAAAAGGCGCGAATCTATTGTCTGCCGTTGCTGTGACGGAGGGGGAGGGGCCTGACGACATGTACCCAGAACCCCCCGCGGCACTGTTTTGCATCATCCGGGCATTGGGATCTCAACCCAGAATTCCAATGGGCGGCAGAGACTGCGGGAACTGTGGGATAGCTACCCATAGTGCAATGCGCCGGAAGTCGACGGTAGCCTCGGTACTGTGGACGCGGTCCGCCGACTAGAGCACTTAGAGCATTTTATGTGGGGACACACACAATCGGCTGTATACAACCGATTTCTATAAAACCGGCTTCTATAAATTCGACCTAATTTCGTAGTGTAGACATACCCTCTGAGTAGTCCAGGGGAGGGCTGGACACTTCAGGGCAGATGATTCTGGGGATGTTCTGGACCGGAAGTTGGGGCCATCTTGCCAGGTGTAACCAAAGCTGGGGAAACTAGGGTGGGGCTGCTCTGTTGTGGCACACAGACACTCAGGATAGCGCGTGCTTGTCTGCTGGCTGTTGGTGTCTGGGCTGTGAGCCACAGCAGCAGAGCATTTAAGGCACCCAGGGTTATAGGGCACGGTTATAGGGCAACCTCTTACTGGTCTGGATGGCATCCCAAAACGTGACAACCAGATTCTGTTGTCAGTGACAGCAGACTTGTGGAACTCCATTGAAATGACTGAGAGCAGGATTTGGCATATTGCAGTTACACATTCAAAGAAGAGAGTGAAAGAAAAGACACAAATCAGTGCATCCTCTTTGGCTAGGGTCCTGCTGACCAGCATGCACCCTAGCTAGCTCTTCCTGCTGACAGTGGCACATCTACTAGCCAGCTAGTTGCCTGTGCATACTCTTGAACTGGCAAATTATATCCCCACAGGTCAGCACATTAACCAACAGATGCTTTCAAATACTATAGAAAGATCTTGACCTGTTCCTTACAGCTGCTTCCCCCCACAGGCTAATCACATGGTAGGATGTAATTTGAACCCAAAGAGTGATAATGGGAAACTGCAACTCCAACATGAGACTGCTCACTTCCAAAGTTCCACAAGGATCAATTCTCTCTCTGGTCCTTCTCAATATCTACATGCATCCACTAGATGAAGTGGCAAGACAACATGGATTCAAGAGCCAGCAATATGCAGATGACAACACAACTTCACCTATCCTCCACCACATATGACCATACAACTCCAACCAGGGTGGCCCAGTGCTTGGATGAAATCAGTTCTTAGATGAAGAACAAGCTGGCTATAGCTGAACCAGAGCAAGACAGAGGTGATGCTGATGAGCAGAGGAAAGCACTCTGAAGAGTTTGTAGGCACAGTATAGTCACCTTTGGCTGAGCGTACATACCCACAATTGGTTGATTCAATCCATAGTTTAGGATTGCTCCTGGATTCCTTGCTGATGCTAAACTCCCACATAACAGCATCTTCAAATAACAATTTCTGTCATCTCCAGCTTGTTAGGCGATTGGCCCATCCCTGGCTGATGACCTGGTCTTAATTATACATAGTTCTGTTGCCTCCCATCTGGACTACAGCAATGCTGTATATATGAGCATGAAACCACAAGCCCTTAAGCAACTCCAACCACTACAGATCATTTCAGCAACATGGACTATATGATTCTATGACTACTGTGAGCACATCAAACCTGTCTCCCACTTTATACACTGGCTTCTGGATAGGATAGAGAGTCAAGTTCAAAGTCTTGGTCCTTATTTCCCAGGTGCTCAATGAACTGGGCCCAGGATATCTAAAAGATCACCTAGAAGCTCTGGGATGAGGCTTGTGGTTCACAACTTCACTCCTCAAGCACAATGGAACTTTCTATCACAAGGGAAAACCATAGAAGATTAGGGTTGGAAGAGACCTCAGGAGGTCATCTAGTCCAACCCCCTGCTCAAAGCAGGACCAACACCAACTAGATCATCCCAGCCAGGGCTTTGTCAAGCTGAGCCTTAAAAACCTCTGAGGATGGAGATTCCACCACCTCCCTAGGTAACCCATTCCAGTGCTTCACCACCCTCCTAGTGAAATAGTGTTTCCTAATATCCAACCTAGACCTCCCCCACTGCAACTTGAGACTATTGCTCCTTGTTCTGTCGTCTGCCACCACTGAGAACAACCTAGCTCCATCCTCTTTGAAACCCCCCTTCAGGTAGTTAAAGGCTGCTATCAAATCCCCCATCACTCTTCTCTTCTGCAGACTAAATAAGCCCAGTTCCCTCAGCCTCTTCTCATAAATCATGCACCCCAACCCCCTAATCATTTTCGTTGCCCTCCACTGGACTCTCCACAATTTGTCCACATACTTTCTGTAGTGGGGGGCCCAAAACTGGATGCAATACTTCAGATGTGGCCTCACCAGTGCCAAATAGAGGGGAATAATCACTTCCCTCGATCTGCTGGCAATGCTCCTACTAATCCAGTCAAATATGCTGTTAGCCTTCTTGGCAACAAGGGCACACTGTTGACTCATATCCAGCTTCTTGTCCACTGTAATCCCCAGGTCCTTTCTGCAGAACTGCCACTTAGCCAGTTGGTCCCCAGCCTGTAGCAGTGCATGGGATTCTTCTGTCCTAAGTGCAGGACTCTGCACTTGTCCTTGTTGAACCCCATCAGATTTCTTTTGGCCCAATCCTCCAATTTGTCTAGTTCACTCTGGACCCTATCCCTACTCTCCAGCGTATTTACCTCTCTCCCCAGCATAGTGTCATCTGCAAACTTGCTGAGGGTACAATCCATCCCATCATACAGATCATTAATGACCTGGATGAAAAGCTCATCTGTGCAGGAGAAGCAGCTTTCTCGGGACTAGTCTAGACTAGGGAATGAATTTTCACAAGAACTAAGGACCATCGTGAACCTCACCTCCTTCCACTCCAAGTGCAAGTCCATTTTTTTACTCTTGCCTTCTCCAATATAAACACACAGCAGTGTGTACATTAAAAAAACTAACAAAACACTACACCGCACACAGAATTGTCCCTCTGGAGTGGGGACATGAGAGAAAACAAACCACAGGTGACCAATGTTAGTCACATTGCTTAATGCAATAATGAAAGGTGCTCAGATACTATGGTAATGAAGGTGGTATAAAAGCCTATATAGCATAGAATAGCTGGTGCCCTGAAGAGCTTAGTCTAAATTTAGACCTAAAATGTATTTATTTAGATAAAAGAATACCACATTCTAAAATGTCTGGTATCTCTTTTTTGAGTTCATTGGGCCACACCATTCAGATTACTCCGATCTGTTAACTCGTATCACAATGAGCTTCATTCTCAATATCCTAACCTGGCATAACAGCAGCATTTAGAGGCATCTGAAAAATAAAGTGCTAAGGTAAAGAATTGGGGTGTGTGTAAGATTCTAACAAAATACACCACTTCTACCTTTCCCAGTAGTAATTTGAACATTTGTGTATTATAGGTATTTCTTTTCACTTTAGTTAATAGTGTTGAAGTTCTTGCAGGAACTGGCTACGTTTTAAATGGGCCAACTGCACCCCTTTACATGCTGTGTACCTCTGAGATGTGGAGTTGATTTGGGGCTTTGAGAATATGAAATCCTGTAATAGGAATACATGCAATTTTCATCTGTAGTCACTGTTAGCATGCAAATTCCTTCTATGTTCGTACATAAATTCACATAAACTGTAGGTAGAGACTACATAAGATAGTAGCCAGCTGCTCCTTTAAAAGGAAACTTGTCACTAAAATCCTTCACTATTTGTCTTGGACAAATCAAGAAAGAGGGTTCGCAGAATGGATTCTCTCTAGACTCATGACTGGCAACCGGTTAATGGAGAATATAAATTGGTGTCCTTGGATTTAGGTTTCTTCATGGAATTCATACAATTCAAGTAGGTAGAAGGAGATAAGGAAAGAGGAAAGTAAGCGAATGAGAGGGATAATGCAAGGAAAATCATACTCTATCAGTTTCCACATATGGAAATCGCAGTATTGCAAAGGAAGCACAATAAAAGAAAATTGCTTATTCTCAGGTAAGCTAAGAGGATGCAGCAGAAGGGCTACAATGACATTAATTGACTTCACTAAATGGTTGAACTGTATCATTACTGGTGCAGTTGTCAAGAATCGGAGCAAGGCAATCTGAGAACAGCACACAGATTGAAATGGAGAGATGTGGGCTATCTAAGGAAGGATGGGAACATAATAAACAGCGACTAACAATTTAGAGGGATTGTGAACTTTCAGGACTTTTTCTTTTTAAGGAATGCTGATATTTGCTGTTGCTTGAGGTAGAATCCTATCACTGCCCTCTGACTGATTTTGACATTCTAGGTATAAAATGACTTGAAGGGAAGAAGAAAAGCATGAGGAACATACAGTTCATTTCATGAATAAGAACAGAATCCCATTCCCAGTAACCTTGGCATTAGCGATGGCCCACTGTAAGTCAGTCGTAAGAGATGAACAATCAAAGAGAAAAGATAAGATAATTTAGTTCAGAAGCCTGGATAAAGTCCCAGACCAGATTAATTCTGAATTACTATGGACAGAGAACTAGTAAGGGCTGAATTATTGTATTTCACTGTTTCAGAAGTTTTAAGGGACACTGGCAAGGACGACAAGCCCAATTTTGACATACTTTTTTTCCTCTTTGTATCTGTACAAAATCTTGTCTTATTGCCAAGAATTTTTTAAGGTATAGATGTTTTCCCCCACAAACAAATGCTTTAAAGCTCTTATATTCCTTAAAAAAATAAATCGGTATCGGCAGTTCAACATTCATGAACTGGAACAATGGAAAAAATCAAAGGCACAATAAATGTGTGGAGTCTGCAATGTTAGGGGGTCTTTCTTCACTTTTTGCTGTTTTATGTAGTAGCTAAATATTCATAATAAAATGTTCCTAGCATAATGCAAACCATAGCAATATTGGTTTAATATCAGATATTAAACTCTCTAGTGTCTGAAATAGAAAAATAAAAGTATTAGTCTGTCTCCCACTCCTGGATAACTGTCAGCCTGAAGGTCCTGCCTCCTCTCTTGCCCTGATGTCACTATTACACTGAAAACTCTCCCCTATCCCAGACACAGTCTGAAGATTTCCCCCCACCATTTATACAGTTTTCCCCCTATACACAGCAACCATGCTCTTCACCAGTGGTGCTCTAAAGCATCCTCACCATCACAGGGGTGTGTGAGTAGGGGTTCCATCACTGCAGTTGTTTTCCTTTCCGTGGGCATTCATGGGATAAATCTCCCTCTTCCTTATGGTCTTGCCTGGTGCAAGGAGTGGTACATATTATTTCCTCCTCACACTGTGTGGTGCACTGGAGGGAGGAGAAGATCTGGTGGAATTTTCCTTTCTGCTGTATGAGAGAGTAAACATTAACTCTGCTCCCTGCTGAAAGACATGAGGGCAGGAAGAAAAACTGGGTTGGAGAACAGAAGCTGCTTTGCAGCCCATGATGTGAATGGGTTGACTGGGGGCCCTCTCCCAACACCTGGCACAACTCTGCCACTGAACATTGCCAGCCTCTTATGCCAGGGACAAGTCTCAACTAACTTTGAACTCTGGTCCCCTGCATTTCCAGAGGGATGGTCTCAATCCCTACCCTGTCTGAGCCATGGAAAAACTTTCTACACCCAAACACGACAGTAACAGCAAAGATATTTTCTTCCCATCCATCTTACCCAATTCACCTCAATGAAGTATTTCCTTCAAAGTTCCGGTGGGACTATTTCAATTACAAACCTAATCTACTAAGCATATCCTAGCTATTGTATGCTTGCCGGACACTACAGAAATCTTAAAATATATTTGGGGCTGTTGTGAAGTCATCCCAGAAATATCATTGTGACAAATGGCTATTATTTTTGTTGTAATTTTAATATTCAATTATTCTTTTTGAGCTGAAAATCTTCACCTGAGCCTGGGATAAAAGCAGGGCCGGCTCCAGGCACCAGCTTACCAAGCAGGTGCTTGGGGCGGCCACTTCAGAGAGGGGCGGCACGTCCAGCTGTTTGGCAGCAATTCGGCGGACGGTCCCTCACTCCTGCTCGGAGCGAAGGACCTCCCACCGAATTGCTGCCACAGATCGCGATCGCGGCTTTTTTTTGTTTGGCTGTTTGGGGCGGCCAAAACCCTGGAGCTGGCCCTGGATAAAAGGGTGACGATTAAGTGAACGAAGACAAAATTCTACACCTCGCATGCAAACCAATTAAATACAAGTGGTGAGAAAGAGAAAGACATTTAATTAGCTCAGAGCTGGAGTCATTATCTTTGGAGGCTACAAATAAATAGACCATTTAACTCCCAGCAAAAATAAAAGGTCCTTTCATGCAGTAGAAGCTTGACAGATTTCACCTGACTGGGCTGGAGCTTGTTAGAGACAGGGGATAAATTAAACTGGAGAATGGCAGGTACCTTCCGAGTCCCCCTCTCTCACACAATACATAGACATACCATGGCTTCCTAGACACAGGAATTTAAATGGATCTCAAAGAGAATGGACTGTAAGTTGAAAAAGAACCTTATTTTTTGTAAGTAATAGTTCTGCCACATTAACAAAACCTGTTAGCTACTTTTCTGTAATGCACTTTTCTGCATAATCCACTTTTATTTTGCAGAGTTCTTCCCTTGTGTTTGGCTTTTAACAATCATTCTTTATGTTATGGTTGTGCACAGAGGTCCCAATCAGGTTTTGGGCCCCATTATGCAAATAAATATTATGGGCCAGATCCTAAACATTGAGGTCAATGCTGCTACGTAGACTTACACCAGCTGAGCATCTGGCTATATATGGAGATGTGATGGGAAACTGCACCTCCACTACTAGACCCATCAATCTGTGCAGACTTTCAAGCATCAATTCTCACTCTAGTCCTCAACACCTACATGTAACCACTAAGGCCTGGGTCCACACTACCCCCCCACTTCGGACTAAGGTACGCAAATTCAGCTACGTTAATAACGTAGCTGAATTCGAAGTACCTTAGTCCGAACTCACCGCGGGTCCAGACGCGGCAGGCAGGCTCCCCCGTCGATGCCGCGTACTCCTCTCGCCGAGCTGGAGTACCGGCGTCGACGGCAAGCACTTCCGGGATCGATCCCAGAACATCGATTGCCTGCCGTCGGACCCGGAGGTAAGTGTAGACGTACCCTAAGTGAGCTATTCAGATGACATGGGCTCAAATGCCAGCATTATGAAGATGACACATATGTCATGCTATCCTTCACCACTTACGACCATTCCAGTGTGTGGGGATACGTCTGTACAATTCATGAATTCTGTGAGAGATACCCTATCAGTCTGTGTCAGGCTGCAAACTCCATTTTGAATGTCCAGCCTTTTGCCTCTTCTCGCTCTGTTTGCCACCATGTTGAGTTGAAATTTTAAAGGCTGGTGACAAAAGAACAACAACAAAGAGTAGTTGACTAAATACCCATTGGTTGGAAATCTATTTATTCTACACAGTTACTGCCCAGAAGAACTGGTTTAGCAAGGGGGAAGTCATATTGGCAACAAAGTCACATGTGGGGAGTGGTCTGTGCTCATGTGAGAACCTGGCACTGGTATCACCTGACACAGAGAGCTGAAGGTTTTAAAAGGACAGAGGCTCAGGTGCCATTTTCTCCAGTTCATGAGAGACCACTCTCCATGTGACTGCCTGCATTGCCTGCCTCCCTGGACACCAATGGTCACTAAGGACTCACAAGGGAAGAGTGAAATAGAAAGGGACAGGCATGTAATGTTTATCGTTTTGTATGATCTGTACTTCCTGGGCTTTGGCTGATTAAGCTTAAAAGAGCATAAATGTGTTAGACTCTGTGAAGGGTGTATGAGTGTGTGTTCACTGCTTCACAATTGCTGCATGTCTCTGAGGATTCATCTACACTGTATGCTTCTTTTGGCAGTGAGTAGCATGCATACCCAGATAGCCCCCCTACCATGGGTATAAACAGCAGTGTAGATAGTGAGGCACAACTTAGGCCAGTAAAAAGACATTCCTGAAGGGGGTGGGTATGTATGCAAGTACATACCCTACACATCTCTCTACACACCTAAGCTGTCTCTCCCATGTCTGCACCACTATTTTTAGCAGTGTAGTGTCCCGTGGCCTCCCTGCTGCTGGAGCCCTTCCTTGCCACAAGGAAAGGCTCAGGCCGGGAGGATTCAGTGAGGAAAGGCTCTGCCAGCTCTCCGTCGCTGAAGCCTTCCTCTGCCACAGGGAAAGACTCTGGCATCAGGGAGCTTGTGAAACCTTTCCCCACTGCAGGAGCCTTTCACTGACGTGTAGCTACACACTGCAGTGGGTACACTGCATCCTTTTCGCTAAGGAGTGTAGGTACATGTACCCACATGCTGCTAATACTGGTGTGCAGGGTAGATGTAGCATTAGAGTTAAACTGTAAACAAGAAGCTTCACACATTCAGGGTGGACTTGGGGAGAGGTGTATGTTTAAGTAACTGGGAGATCTTGGTGACCAGCACTGGTCTGGGTCCTTGGGCAGGTGAGCTGAGGAGCCCCATTTCAAATAACGGGGAGAAGACTGTGCCCAGGAAAAGTGCCATAGAGGCCAAGGAAGGAACCAGTGCTGCAAGGTGCTTGAAACACCCTTGGAATCCAGAACAGCAGAGGCTTGGATTCCCCTCACAGCAGTCCTAGTAGGTCACCAGGTGTGGGGAGTTGCAATTATCTGTGATACCTACTGCTTGGATGAGATCAGTTCATAGATGTAAAATAAACTGGCTAAAGCTGAAACCGAGCAAGACAGAGGTGATGTTGGTGAGCAGGTGAAATCACATTGAAGAGTTTGCAGCCACAGTACGGCCTCCTTTGGTTAAAGATACATACCCACAATTGGTCAGCTTAGCCTGTAGTGTAGAAGTAATCTTGGATTTCTCGCTGACGCTAAGCTCTCATATAGCAACATACACAAGTAACTCTTTTTATTATCTCTGGTTGGCTAGGAGAATTCACCCTATCTGGGTGGATGATGACTTAGCCTCAATTATTCATGGCACTGTCACTTCTCGGCCGGACTACAGCAACATAATGTATCTGCCCATAAAGCCTGCAGCACTTAGGAATCTCCAACTAGTACAGAATGCTGCAGTGCATCTCGTCAGCAACACAAGCTACTGCAAGCATAACAAACCGGTCCTCCAATTTCTAGCATGGCCTCCCACAGGATTTAGAGTAGGGTGACCAGATCGCAAGAGTGAAATATCAGGACACATTGGGCGAGCGAGCCGGGGGGAGGGGAGAGGACGACAATGACAGACACAGGTGCACAGAGCCATGAGAGGGTGCCCTAGGAAGCTGCGAGAGGGGGCCCTAGGAAGCTGCAAGAGGGGTTGTACGGCCCCTGCTGCAACCCGCACCACAAGCCACAGGGCAAGGACACCTATTGAATTCAATGAGAATTTTGCATGTGAATTGATGTACCTAATTCTGAGATTATAAAGCCAGAAGGGATCCGGTGATCACCTGCTCTCACCGCCTGTATAGCACAGACATAGAACTTTCCCAAAATAATTCCTAGAGGATAGCTTTTAGAAAAACACCATGACCCTTAGTATATTGTTAATCGTTAATTACTCTTACCATTGAAAAGGTATGCCTTATATCCAGTCTGAATTTGTCTAGCTGCAACTTCCAACCGTTGGCTCATGCTCTACCTTTCCTCTGCTAGACTGAAGTGCCCATTATTAACTATTTGTTCCCCACGTAGATACTTACAGTCTATAACCAAGTCACTTCTTAACCTTCTTTTTGTTAAGCTAAATAGATTGAGGTCCTTGAGTCGATCACTATAAGGCATGTTTTATAATCCTTTAATCAGTCTTGTGTCATCTGCACACTTCATCAGTCATGAGTTTATATTTTCTTCCATGCCACTGATAAAAATGTTAAATAGCACCATGCCAAGAACTGGTCCCTGTAGGACCCTCATGAAACAGACCTCACTCTATGATGCTTCCCTTTTACAGTTACATTTTGAGACCTATCAATTAACCAGTTTTTAATTCATTTAAGGGTGCCATGTTAATTTTATCTTGTTTTAGTTTTTTAATCAAAATGTCCTGTGGTACCAAATAAAATGCCTTACTGAAGTCTATTACATCCACACTATTACCTTTCTCAACCGAACTTGTAGTCTTATCAAAAAGAGATAGCAAGGTAGTTTGACAGGATCTATTTTCCATAAAACCATGTTGATTTGCATTAATTACCTTACCCTGGTTTATTTATTTATTAATCGAGTCCCATATCCACTGCTCCATTATTTTATCTGAGATCAATATCAGGCTCATAGGCCTATAATTACCTAGCTCATCCTGTTTGCCCTTTTCCAAAACTGGCACAAAAGTAGCTTTCTTCCAATCTTCTGGAACTTCCTCAATGCACCAAGACAGACTGAAAATCAACATTAATGATCCAGCAAGCTTCTCAGTCAGCTCTTTAAAAACTCTTGGATGCAAGTTATCTAGATCTGCGGATTTTAAAAAGTCAAACTTTAGTAGCTTCTGTTTAACATCCTCCAGAGATACTAGTGGAATGGAAAGAGAGTTGTCATCACCATATGATCAGACTGCATAATCTGTTTTTCCTCCCAAATACAGGACAGAAATATTTATTGAACAATTCAGCATTTTCTGCATTATTATTGATAGTTCTACCATTTCCACCTAGTAATGGACAAATTCAGTGATTTAGACCTAAATGGAGCACAAGGTCTGGTCAAAGAGGTGAATATTACTGAACCACTTGGTAATAGTAACCATAATATAATCAAATTTATTGTTCTGGGGGAGGGGAAAGATACCAAAGAAAGCATCACTGTAGCATTTAAACTTTAAAAAGGGGAATTACACAAAAATGAGGAAGCTAGTTGAATGGAAATTAAAAAGAACTGTCACAAAAGTGAAATGCCTGCAAGCTGCATGCAACCATTTAAACACACCATAATAGACGCTCAAACTAACTATATACCCCAAATTAAAAAAAAAAAAGAGTAAGAGGACCAAAAAGATGCCATTATAGCTAAACAGCAAAGTAAAACAGGTAGAGGCAAAAAGACATCCTTTAAAAACTGGAAGTAAATCCTACTTTGGAAAATAGAAAGAAACAAACTCTGACAAGTCAAGTGTAAAAGTATAATTAGGCAGGCCAAAAGAGAATTTAAAGAGCAACTAGCAAAAGACTAACAGCAAACAGAATTTTAAGTACTTCAGAAGCAGGAAGCCTGCTAAACAATCAGTGAGGCCACTGATGATCAAGATGCTAAATGACAACTCCAGGAAGACAAGGCCATTGCAGAGAAGCTAAATGAATTCTTTGCATTGGTCTTCATTACAGAAGATGTGACGGAGTTCCCCACACCTGAGCCAGTCTTTTTAGATGACAAAATCTGAGGAACCATCCCAGATAGAGGGTCAGTAGAGGAGGTTTTGAAACAAATTGCTAAATTAAACAGTAATAAGTCACCAGAATCAGATGGTATTCACCCAAAAGTTCTGAAGGAACTCAAATATGAAATTGGAGAACTATTGACTGTTATATGTAACCTCATGCTTAAAACAGCATGTACCAGATGACTGGCAGGTTGCTAATGCAACGCCAATTTTTATAAAAGGCTCCAAAGGTAATCTTGGCAATAACAAGCCAGTAAGCCTAACTTCAGTACCACGTAAATTGGTTGGAACTACAGTAAAGAACAGAATGATCTTACACATTGGGGAAGAGTCAACACGGCTTTTCTAAAGGGAAATCATGCCTCAGCGGGAATCAAGAAGCATGTGGAAAAGAGTGATATAGTGTACTTGGACTTTCAGAAAATCTTTGACAAGGTCCCTCATCAAAGGGTCTTAAGCAAGGTAATCAGTCATGGGATATGAGGGAAGGTCCTCTCATGGATCAGTAACTAGTTAAAAGATAGGTAACTAAGGGTAGGAATACATGGTCAGTTTTCAAAATGCAGAGAGGTAGATAATGGGGTCCCCCAAGGATCTGTACTAGGACCAGTGCTGTTCAGCATATTCATACATGATTTGGAAAAGGAGGTGAACAGAAAAATGTCACACAATTACCCAAGACAGTTACGTCCAAAGCTGATTGCAAAGTGTTACAAAGGGATCTGACTAAACTGGGTGAGAGGGCCAAAAAATGGCAGATGAAATTCAGTGCTGATAAGTACAAAGTAATATATATTTGAAAACATAATCCCAACTATACATACAGAATGATAAGGTTTAAACTAGCTCATAGACTTTAAGGTCAGAAGGGGCCGTCATGATCATCTACTCCAGGGATGCAACCTTTGGCACGCGGCCCGCCAGGGTAAGCACCCTGGCGGGCCGGTCCGGTTTGTTTACCTGCCACGTCTGCAGGTTTGGCCAATCGCGGCTCCCACTGGCCGTGGTTCACCACTCCAGGCCAATGGGGGCGGTGGGAAGCGGCGGCCAGCACATCCCTCGTCCCGTGCCGCTTCCCGCAGCCCCCATTGGCCTGGAACAGCCAACCGCGGCCAGTGGAAGCCGCGATCGGCCAAACCTGCCGACGCGGCAGGTAAACAAACTGGCCTGGCCCGCCAGGGTGCTTACCCTGGCGAGCCGCGTGACAAAGGTTGCCGATCCCTGATCTAGTCTCACCTCCTGCACATGCAGGCCTCAAAACCTCACCGACACACCTCTGTAATAGACCCCTAACCTCTGGCTAAGTTACTGAAGTCCTCAAATCATGATTTAAAGACTTCAAGTTACAAAGAGTCCACCATTTATACTAGTTTAAACCTGCAAGTGACCTGTACCCCATGCTGCAAAGGCGAAAAACCTGCAGGGTCTCTGCCAACCTGACCCGGGGGGAAATTCCTTCCCGACTCCAAATATGGTGATCAGTTAGACCCTGAGAATGTGGGTAAGACCCACTATCCAGACACCTGGGAAAGAATTCTCTGTAGTAACTCGGAGTCCTCCCCATCTAGTGTCCCATCACCAGTCATTGGAGATCTCTTATGCTAGCAGTCACAGATTGACTAAATGCTATTGTACGTAGTCTCATCATACCATAAACTTGTCAAGCTCAGTCTTGAAGCCAGTTAGGTTTTTTTCCCCCCACTGTCTTCTTGGAAGGCTGTTCCAGAACTTCACTCCTCTGATCGTTAGAAATCTTCAACTAATTTCAAGTCTAAACTTGTAGATGGCCAGTTTATATCTATTTGTTCTTGTGAACACATTGGTGCTTAACTTAAATAACTTCTCTCCTCTCAATAGCCAAGAGAAACTGGAACATGTTTGAACTGCAACCCTGGGCTCGAGGGGGTGCCCTTGATTCAAGTTTATTAAGACCCAGGAAATCTGTACTGCTCTGGTACAACCCAGGATGTTCATTAAAGATATCCCGCTCTGCCCTAAAGAAGGTGGATTGATTTAAATCAAAGCTTTTTAAATCACTGATTTTAATCATGATTTAAAATTAGCAAGCAGGAAACCTTGATTTAAATAATTGATTTTAATCTTGTTTTGCATTTGTACTTTTTAGTTATTTTCCTAAAGAAAGATTAATTCTCATTTACTGATAATTTAAATATGTTGATTTGCAACTATACACTATATCTATACACACTTATTTAAGCAATTAAAGCTTAACTCGCATTTATTCAGATTCTTAATTTTTTTATATTTTATACGTTAGAAAATTCTGAATAGGACATTTCTTATTTACTGGATGATTGTTTGTGTCTAGCTGTATGTGGATAGAATTTAAATCTCAATTAAAAGTGAACAGAAACAGCATTTCAATGTTTTTATTAGTTAAATAAAACTACCTTAAAAGTACTGAATATATTTTTAAAAGTTTATCAAAACATGTTTTGCATATTAAGCAAACTGAATTACTAAACCAAATAAGAAAAACCTGTAGTTAGTGAATTGACTTGATTGTTTCTTGGTCACCATGTCCTTCACGATTTTTGAACCAGTAAATCTCATTCCCTCACACCTGTTTTTTATTCAGAGATTGGGAGAGGAAATCATTCCTGCTTTTTCAACTCCTAATTGGTTTCTTAACTTTGAATGTACTAATAATTGAGCTGAAGTAGTTGAATACACTGAAATAGATAAAATATTTTCTCTGAGGTTACTGATGTCAAAAGCTGATTTAGCATTTCAACAAACCCAGGTTCCAGGTTGCTTAGCCAGTGACTGCCACCAGTGCAGTGGTTTGACTTTTTTTTAGAGCTTGGAAGCAAACCGATAATGCTTAGCACTACTTTTTTTATATTAATTTAATTGATTTTAATAGATTATAGTAATGTTTAGGCCTTAGCATAGGTTTCCCTAATTTCATATTTAATTATAAATAAGTTTGCTTTTAAAAAATCCTGTATTTAATTTTTTTTTATTTCAATCAGATTTTTTTTTAAATCACCATTTTCCCCCCACCCTAGCCCTAAGGGTAGGCAAGTAATGAAGGTGAGACCAGGCTTTCTGTGAAGTAAGCCTATTCTTATATGCATCTATATTTTCCCCTCAGTGATGTGCACAGAGGATGAAATATAACAAAATGAAAACATGTAAAGATGCAAGGGAGAAAATCCAACACAGAAAATGGAGACAAAAGGAAGAAGTGGATACAGAAGACAAGCAGAAACACAAGGAGGAAAGAAAGAAAAATAACCAAATAGAAGAAAGACAAGAAGGAGAAATAGGAAGCCCTATATCCAGAAGAACTACATTGAGGCTGAAATTAAATTGCTGGAGATAAAGGTAGGAAAATGGGATGGGGAGAGAAGTTTTCAAGACAGAAAAAAAGGAGGAAAGAATGACTCATATTTAAGTGGGCTCACATTTGTTTTTACAACACTTAGTTTTCAAAGTTGATTTAAAGAGCAGATGATACCTCCTCAATAGGGCCAAGCAAATACAGCAAAAATTATTCAAGAATATTCTTGTGAATAAAACCTACCAATTCACTTTGTCACTATTCATGACCCCTTTTTTCTTAAACATTTGAATGAGCTTTTATTCAGAAGAATGTTTATGGAAACAAAAAATATCATGAACATTCGCAGGAATAAATATTCCAAAAAATGCTCACAAAGGAAGTACTTTATTGGCCATTTGGAATGATTCATACAATACGTTAGTTGAACAGTTATAAAAGTTTGTAAATAATCTGTGAACAGGAAAGGGAAAACAACTCTGCAAATATATCCTAGATTGCTACAATTTTTTTCTCCTAAAGAAATCTGTATGAAAACAAGATTTTTATTTACAAGTTCATATGCTCTTGCTGCTGTTTACCCACTTGAAATGATAATCCTTCAATTCATGACATCATAACCTTTTCCACAGCAAACAATTGTAATGTCACAAACAGACGGTTATATTTCAGAGTAGGAATGAACATCATGAGAAGATGAGCCTGTAAGAAAAAAAAATCCTATTTTCATGACACCATCTCACACAAGATGAAGATAGAACAAAGCAACGGAAATAAAGAAAATATGTAATACAAAAAAAGCAGAATTGATTCTCCATAGAATGGCTTTCAATCTTCTCAATGTGGCTTTAGCAGCACTTCACAGCTTTTTAGATCAGTATTTCAGGAGCCAACTGGTTTTGTTCTTTTTTAGAGCTCATCAGCTGCAGATAACTGTCTAAACAACGTTTTAAAATCAGAGAATTTTTAAATCACAGTAAAATATTTCTGTATCAGAATGCTTTCAGATGCCACTAAGAGGTGTCATCTTCTATTCATGTCATAAACCTATCTTGTAAGTTATGCATGATATTTACTTTCTATGACAGCAATTGCCACTAGTATACTAGATTTTCAATATAAAAGATAGTTATATGGGGCTTAACCCTGCAAAGCTTAGTTACAGAAGTTACATAGTTATTGACACTAGTGGTCCCATTGAAGTCAGTGGCTCTCTTCAGGTGGGTAGGGACTACTCAGGCAAGTAATAGTTTACAGCTTTTGGCCCCTGGTGTGAGGGTTTTTTGTTTTTACTTTTATATGCTCTATTCTCTTCTCAAAAACAGTAATATAGATGTGAAAAGTGGAGAAAGCATAACTAGGGCCCTACCTGAATCGCAGGATGATTGTCAAATAATTGCGGCTGAGTTTCGGACAGACATGAAAAATCGTGGAAAAGTAATAAGGAACCTTTATTAATTGCTGTAATTTGGAAAAGCCAGCGAAGACCTGTTTGATTAAAAAAAATTTGCTGGAATAATATGAACACTCAAGTATTATGTTATACCTGCTAATTTTTTTTGATAACCAGACATTTTGCCGCAACTATATTACAGTCATTAATGCGCGGGACTGACAATTCAAGCCCCAGTCACTGTCAGCTTGGATAAATGGGGTTCTACTGAACTAATGGGGAAAAGGTGTGTGTTGCAAACCTGAAAATGTATGCAAAATTGTGGACTGTGCAAAATAAGCTAATTAAAATCAAAATTGCGGTGGAAACCTAATATTGTGGGATCTGCAATATCGCAAATTAAGTGGGGCCTTAAGCATCACATATCTCCCACTTACAATGCACACAAAAAAGAGCTCTGTGCATGCACAAGCACATCCCAGTCTTTCAGTTTGTTCCTGAGCTCTAAGGTAAGCAATGCTATGAAACAGCAGTATTATTAGCATGCTAATCTCAGTGTGCCATTTTCAGAATTCTCAAATCCAGCTCTGGTACATGATGCCTATCTGAATTGCAGTAAGTTTTATTAAGGCCATGCTATGTGGCATATAAAATGACAGAATACGCACAATAGTGTAATAATTTTAACACTGTTTTGAGATATTTTTAATTTTCAGAGTATTATGGAATGCAATGTGGTTGTAATTAATCATAACTAGTCCCTGAGCAGCAGGACGTTTACTGAACACAGAGGGAGAGTCTCAAGGGGTTTATCCCACTGAAGATGAGAATTTCAGATAAATTAAAAACACCGTGTTCTAGGAAATCATCAGCTTGGTTTCCAAAGTACATATCCTTTACCCCGCAGCCCCACGGATATTTTCTGATAGCTCTAGGTAACTATATGTCCCCTATTACCAGAGTAAATGAGCATCTTCTATTCCGTGCAATATTTCCCCCTGTAGCATACAAATCCCATGGCTCTCCAACATTCTTTCAAAAGGGTGAGTTTATAATTAAAATCTTTACTTGGTCTAATGGTTTGGTGAAAAGGGTGATCCTTACATGGTGTGAAACATTTAGGGGACACTGGTAAGATAAAAATCATATTCAATAACAATGGGACGTATTGTTCCCTCCACTTCTATGCACAGAGACGAGAATACTGGCCAACAGTGACTGGCAAACATATAAGGGATGAAGTTGAGAAGGAAGCCATGGTAACATCATTCCCCAGGCTCCAAGTGTTATGTGGGTAAGGCTGGACAGGGTGGGTGAGGAGCCTGGGGAAGGTCACTCTACATGGCATCATCCCATGGCAGACTCTCACTGGTCCTCGCTGTAAGCTTTAAAATTCCCTCAGAGAGGAAAGTAAAGTGCAGGGAGTTGTTTGGTGGGAGTGGGAGGATATAACACAGAGGAGCTGGTCTTCTGTATGGATACCATGGCTCAACCCTCTGAGGATAGCCTAGGAACCTTGCAATTTCCCTGCAGTTTCTGGACATCCATACTTCAGAGAAACAAACCCTCTGCTCCATATTTAGTCAGGCAAATTCTGCTCCTTAAACCACATGATATATTGGGAACTCAGTGAGGGGAATTTTATATTTTCCTGCTCTTGTCATGGATTTTTCTACAGGAGAGCCCAATCCAGTCCCTTGTAACAGATGAAGACGAACACCTTAACTCCCATTCAAGTCAATTAGGAGTTACTGGAATGTCAGCACTTTTTAAATTCAGGCAACTTATTTGTGTGTCTAAATATGGGCTTAATAGCCTATCTTTAGGCACCTAAGTGTGAAAATCTTAGCCTCATTTACCCATTTATGCAAGTGTGGTTATTTTTATTTATTCAGCTTGCATAGTGAAAGTAGACTATTCAGCTTATACTCAGTGTCACTTTCTGGTTTTCATGCATTAGCAGAAAGCTGTTGTAAGTTTCTGTTTCCAACCTTATAAGGAACCATTTTAAATCCCCAAATGGTTTCTATCAATTATAGTCATGAAAACACTCCCATTTATATTTGATTTTTTAAATCCCCTTAAACACTCATCAGAATTAGAGTTGAGGCCTGTAACTACTCCAGTGTTCTTTTTTATTTCAGCAAGCCTAACACTGCACTGCCATCCCCCCTGTATTGATCACGTACATTATGTAAAAATGACTAAGCGCTGATAGTCTGAACAGCTAGGCTACAGCCAAATTTGTTCTGAACTAGTCAAATTCAGATCATGAGGTATTGGTCTCCATCCTCCACTTTTCTTGGGGATGATGAAGTACCAGGAATAAAATCCTTTCTCTACAAAGTTTGGTGGAACAGGTTCAATGTCCCCTAGGGTTAGAAGGGATTGTTCCTCCTGTCTTAGCAGACCTTTGTGAGAAGGATCACTGAAAAGGGACAGGGAGGGAGAGTGAACATCTTAAAGTATAACTAATCACTTGCAGATATATACGATCAGGTGAAACATGTTAGACTGTTGCTCCTTTAGTAAATATGAGTGCAGGTTATCCTAAAAACAACACACACTCTTCATGCTCCATTAAGCAAGCAGCTAGACAAATGAGCACAGCCTTGCACCAAAGTAAGACTGCTATCATTACCTGTACTGTGTCCAGGAGTTGACAAAAGCCACTATTAAGATAAAACAAACACTGCTGGATTTAGAGTTAGTGGGTCCCTGTGTGCAGCTTCATTTTTGAGGGGGCCCCCCCTTGGGACCCAGCCAAGAAAAAGAACATTCTCTCTTATCTCCCCCGTTTTTCATTCTTTTTTTCTTCATCCACCTCCTATATTATAAGTAATAGGAAGTTAATGAAAATAAAGTGAGGTACCTTGATTATTTTTGTAGTCTAACTTTTTTCCCCACAGACCACTTGAAAATTGCTGAGGGTTTCGGTGGACCAATTAATGATCTTTCCAAATGTTGTTTGTACCGTTAGCTAACTATTGTAAAGTGCTTTGGATAAGAGCGCTTTATAAAAAAAACCTTAACCTTTCCTCGGTCCACCTGAATGGAGGTCTCGGACCACAGTTTGAGAACTTCTGGTCTAGATGAAAGCTTGTATTTGCATTACGCTAACGTGAAAAATGTGTAAAAATAAAAAGTATAGATGATGCATGAATGGAAAAATAAAAGTTAACTTCCTCTGAAGAAACTTATTCAATTTGAAAAAAAAATTATTCAGATAATTTTGTAAAGAAAAAATGCTAAGTCATCGTAAGTAATATTTTGTAAAGAGGCACTTTCAATTGTCAATATTGCCGAACTTGTCAAATGTTCCTGACTCATCGTATTTCACAAATAATTTTTAACTTGTTTCAATACAGAAAAAGAATGTTCACCAGAAACATTTGTGACGGGTATTGTTAAAAATATTTTCAGAATGGTTTCCACATTTGGAAAGGTTGCCTGCAAACCATCACGTACAAGTCTATACAAATCAACTGGTAATCTCGAAGCACAGATCTCATCATTTTCGATCAAGTGAAACCTTTCATTCATTTTATCTTCAAAAAGATTTGTGTCTATGTCCTCTCGGTAGAATTCACTTAATTTCTTACTGTAGTGACTTTTAGCATTTTCGTCCATACTTCTGTCAAAAAACATGCAAAATAAAGCATAAGTTTTCTTTAGAGATTCACCTCTACTCTGCAATTGCACTATTATTGTGTCACAAATAATATGGACAGTCTCAACAATGATCGTCTCTTTCTCTTTTAAATTGATTTCATTGTCTCTAGTTTCATTGAAAATTAACTTCCTGCTTTTTTTACGCTTCTCATCAGATATATCAGAGGAACCTATATTTTCTGTTAATGTTAGTGCCTCTGCTTCCACTGAGCTATAGTCATTTCACATTTCCATGACAAAACTTTTAACTGAGGCTAACCATTGTGCAGCATTCAATAAATGTGTATCAACCTTTTGCAGCGATTTGCTGATGGCATTAATTCTTTGAAGTAAACGGTTCCACAAAAAAGTAAAAACAGCAATATCGTACTTTTCAAACTTTGATATCCAAACCTAAATTTGCAATGATTTCCAAAACAGTATCTCTAGACATTCAAAAGTGTGGGATTTTAGCAAGGTAATTTTAGCAAGACAAAACAAAGAAATCGATCTATAACTTCACCATTGCTGGTCACATATCTTAAAATTAATGTTAATTGGTCTACATGACTCACATATGGTGTCAAGGCTGTATCCCCACTTTGAACTTTAGGGTACAACTGTGGGGGCCTGCATGAAGACTTCTAAGCTTAACTACCAGCTTAGATCTGGTCCGCTGCCACCATTCCCAAAGCTAATTCCCTTCCCTGGGAAGCCTTGAGAAACCTTTCACCAATTCCCTGGTGAATACAGATCCAAACCCCTTGGATTTTAAGACAAGGAGAAATTAACCATCCTCCTCCTTTCTCCCACCAACTCCTGGTGAATACAGATCCAAACCCCTTGGATCTTAAACCAAGGAGAAATTGACCATCCCCCTCCTTTCTCCCACCAAGTCCTGGTGAATACAGATCCAACCTCCTTGGATCTAAAACAAGGAAAGATCAATCAGGTTCTTAAAAAAAGGCTTTTAATAAAAGAAAAAGGTAAAAATCATCTCTGTAAAATCAGGATGGAAAATAACTTTACAGGGTAATCAAACTTAAAGAGCTCAGAGGACCCCCCTCTAGTCTTAGGTTCAAAGTACAGCAAACAAAGATAAACACTCTAGTAAAAGGTACATTTACAAGTTGAGAAAACAAAGTAAAACTAAGACGCCTTGCCTGGCTTTTTACTTACAAGTTTGAAATAAGAGAGACTTGTTTAGAAAGATGGGGAGAACCTGGATTGATGTCTGGTCCCTCTCAGTCCCAAGAGCGAACAACCCCTTAAACAAAGAGCACAAAACAAAAGCCTTTCCCCCCCCAAGATTTGAAAGTATCTTGTCCCCTTATTGGTCCTTTGGGTCAGGTGTCAGCCAGGTTACCCGAGCTTCTTAACCCTTTACAGGTAAAAGGATTTTGGAGTCTCTGGCCAGGAGGGATTTTATAGTACCGTACACAGGAGAGCTGTTACCCTTCCCTTTATAGTTATGACATATGGTGTTGAATCTACTATTATGGAATAGTACTTGGCATCCTTTACTTCATCAGTGGATTGGTTTCTGAGCCGCTTTGCTATTATAGTGATGAATTCATCGTAGGTTTGGTACATTAAAAAGTTGGTCTTCCGTGAGCCACAATACTGATGATTTTTCAAATGTTCTTTGAGAAAATCACCAAATTCACTAAGATATTCAAGGCAGGTTAAAAAATTACCTTTTCGATTTGACAATGATGACTCATCATGTCCTCTTAGAGGTAGACCCAAAGAAGACAGCAGTTTGACTGTGGCAACAACACGTCTCAGCACTTTCCTCCAATAAGAACACTCCTTTTCAAACTGAGCCAATAACACAGAATCAATTCTTCCAGATAATTTACACCTTTGAACAAACTTACACATAGCATTAATATGAGGTTTGGAAGTTTCATGATCAGCAATATGCCTTGCAACATTTCTCCAATTAGAGTGCCCATTGACTAATGTTTGTTTTCCTTTACTATGGTCAGGGAATAATTTGCAAACATAACAGTAGACTGCCTTAGTGGTTTATGAAAAAAATCAACCAAATTCTCATTTCTGTCATCCAATTTTTCTTCATCCTCAGAAAATCGCACTCATGAAGACCTCTAAATTGCTTTCGTCCTGCAACCTCATACTCTTCTCAAATTTTCCATATTGCCTATATTTTTCGGGTTTATTGACTAAGAAATATTCTATCATATGCAATTAAACAGATTTTTGCCATAATGCAATGTCTTCAGGGTAGGTGTCTTCCCTTACTTCGACAAAATTACCAATATTTTGTAGTTCATTGTCACTTCAGAGTCCACTTGTTCAACTTTTGCAGTCATTGTGATATCCCCACAACTCGGCAAGTGATCAGATAATTCAGATGTTTCCTCGCCCATAGTTTTTGATGAATGTCCACTATTCAATACTTCAAGCTTTTTAAAATAAGATGACAAACTGCCTTTTTGCTTAGCTTCCTCTTCTTGCCTCACCTTCATTTTTTTGTGTTTTTGACTGCCAGACTCAAGTATCGCTTCATTATTGCTAAAAAACTGACCTTGATTTTAGGCAGATTAAAAATGTCTGAAAGAGCAGGGGCATAGCCATAGGTGGGCCT
Source organism: Terrapene triunguis (assembly GCF_002925995.2). NCBI lineage: Eukaryota > Metazoa > Chordata > Testudines > Emydidae > Terrapene > Terrapene triunguis. The sequence continues at coordinate 23,100,598 of NW_020664436.1, forward strand.
GGATGGGCCGTGGACCACCCAATTAGGTTTAACACCGTTAATCCTGTGTTTTTAGCAGGCTCTGTAAAAATGGGATTTCGAACCATTACATACTAGTAACAAATCACGGGCACTGTTGCAAAGTGTGGGGGAGGGTGCTTTTGTTCAACTGGATAATTGGTCAAGCAGACAGACTGATTGGCAAATGATGATTTCTCTTAGTTGCTGTTATGCTATTGCCAAGACAGCAAAAAAATGATGAAGCAAAATTCTTTGCTAGACTACTTCAAAAAACCACGTTTAGAGGACAGTTCGCAGAATGCAGAAAGCCTGGACCGCTTCGCAACTTGCAACGCTTATTAAATTCAGTCATTTGTCAGATTTGGGCTGCATTTTGGGGCCCCCTGTCATTGGGGCCCCATGCCACCGTACAGTTTGTTTCACGTAAATCCACCACTGGCTAAATGGAAATAAATCAAGACAAATAGCAATGGAGAATCACTTAAAGGAGAAAGAACAGGAGTACTTGTGGCACCTTAGAGACTAACAAATTAATTCATGAAGTTGATGGATTTCCACTCCATACGGCTAAATGCAGTGCCTTGCATAATGACAGGTTTCAGAGTAGCAGCCGTGTTAGTCTGTATCCGCAAAAAGAACAGGAGTACTTGTGGCACCTTAGAGACTAACAAATTAATTCATTAAGTGGATGGATTTCCACTCCATACGGCTAAATGCAGAGCCTTGCATAATGACAGGTTTCAGAGATTTGTTAGTCTCTAAGGTGCCACAAGTACTCCTGTTCTTTTTGCGGATACAGACTAACACGGCTGCTACTCTGAAACCTGTCATTAAAGGAGAAAGGTTGTGTTGCATTTGCAAGGTTACAGGGTGCTGCATCATTACCAATCAACAATGGCAGAACACATTACCTGCAATATTTCAGCTTACTAGCAGTCATATTAATTTATTATGCCATTTGCAGAAGAAAGAAAATAACTCAGTAAAACTGCTTTCCGTAATTGTCACCAGTTATCTTTTAAAAATGCTATTCTCCAAAAATAATTTTACATTTTTTTATCTGAGAATTAGAAAAAGGCCCTATTTCTATGATGAATGGAAGTCACAGAATAATCTTTTGAGGCTTGGAGTACTGTACAATCACATTACAGTCACTCAGTTCAAGAAATGTCATCTTTACATCAACTGGTAGAAAAAAAATTGTTTCCTGCCTCAGGCAGTTGTGATAAGGGAGTTAGGTAGGTAGGCCATCAGCAGGTAGGCCATACGACATCTTGGCATGCATCACAGCATATAAAGTATCTGCTGTTCACTATTTTGTAACTAATGTTCTCACAGCTGTTGTATGACTAAGGGTGGCTGGGAGGGAAAAAAAGAGCAAAACGTGTCACTAGTAAGGTATATTTTGTCTAACCTGCATTTACCTTTACTGCAGCAGAACTGTTAAGTGAATCAAAATTAGTGTATTTAGAAACAATGGATGAGATTTTGTGCTGAGTCTCTTGGAGGTACAGCATACAACTTGCAGCATTGGGGAAGGGAGGACAAAGGTAGCTTCAAGTCACATTAGCACACTTCCAAATATGAACTACTCAAGAGGCTGAAACAGCCCCCCACATTATTTAGGCAGGCTGGGGATTATTCTACATTACTGCAGCCCATCCTGTGCTCCCTAGAATGGCCCCCACTTTGGGACTTGTGAGGGGACTTATTTTGGTCAACCTACACCTGGCCAATGCAGTGTCTCCACCAAGGGAATCCTCCACCAGCAAGCTGTGGGGCTTTGTGTGCAGCAGCATACAGAAGCCATAATGGGAGGGAAATCTCATCCACTATGTATATAAGAAGTTTGTGCATGAAAACCCACTTTGATAGAAGGCAAGTTCTTTTTAACCCAGCTGAAGAGGAATGACTCCGCATGTTTAAAAAAGCAAGGCCAAAATTTGAAAATCTGGGTGCCTAGAGTTAGGCTCCCATATTTAGGCACCTAAATAAGAAGTGCTTTATTAACAAAATGCCTGAAGTCTACAGGTTTATGCTCTTACCAATTTAGGCTCTGATACTTCAGGTTGTTACACATGGACCCTGTGTCTGAGCGGAGCCCCTCTGACCTTGAACAGGGCTTCAGATGGTAGGAGTCTGCTAATGCAGAACAACTTGTAGGATAGGTGACCTAAAGTACAGCAGACAACTTTGACAACATACCTTTAAAAAGTTTAGTTATTTAATTAATAATGGAGCTGGTTACTGGGGTTTGTGCTGATACTATGTTTAATTTTTCCATGATATTTCTGGTTCTCACATTCTGAATGTGTTGGAAAGGATAAGTGATGGTATTACGATTTTTGGGTTCTCTTGACTTTCTATTTGCTTTCCGACTTGCTCCATCAAGAAATATTTTCTCTTAGTAGATGCTCCTGCACAGTAAATCTATCATTAATAATAGGCTGTAGATAAGGAAAGACTCATGTTAAAATACAGTGCCATTCAAAAAATGTTTAAGTATGCCATAAAACCTGGTTGTCATGTGGCAAAACTTATGGCTTGCAACCCACAGACCAAGACAACGACATTCTTGGGCTGATTCTGACATATTTGCTCAATTTGCTTAATGGTTTGAGGTTTTAATTGGTGACTGACAGGGATGTTAGAAGCTGCTCTCATGTATCATAAGAGCTGGTACATTCCAAATATTTTTTATGGATACCACTGAAGACTCATTATTAATGTTTGAAACAAATGAACAGATGTCTAGAGATTTTCAGCTTTAATGGAACTTTTAAAAATAAACCTTATTGTTTTCTCACCCTGACTCTTATAAAGCAGCTTGCACCTTTTAATGATACTTGGCTTTAATTAGCATGAAAAGTCACATTTTAAAATTATTTAAATATTTTACTTGACATTTGACTCATAGAAGCATCAGTAGTGACTCCACAGTAAAGGCTGTGTTGAGATTTTCACTTAAAGCAGCAATCAAATCCATGTTTCATATTTTAATTATTTAATTTAGTTTACAATTTGGCATGACTCTTCATAGGCTAATTCAATTTTCTATGTAATTTTTTTAGTGAGATATTTTCTAACTTTTATAGAGAAAACATTTTTTAAATGTTCACTTTTTGAAATTCTACTTTGTTTTGCAAAGTTCTTCAGGGTCTTCTAATTTTCAGCCACAAACTCCAACCATTGCACACATACGTTTTATAATACCTTGTGCTGCTTGCAGTGGAAGGGAGGTAGCTGAGGTTGAGGCTAAGAAGGGGAACTAATGAATGAGACAAAGATGGGATGCTGAATATGTTAGTGCTTATTTCCTTCTTGTTTATGGCTTGCATTGGTAGGATAGATAATCTAGCAACCTTAGCTCAAAGTTAATGAAAATTTTTGTGTGGAGATATACATTTTAGGCCTCTTACACCTGGAAGGAAGTTTCTCCCACTCAAGCAGTCTGAATGAACTTTGATAGAAAGTAGGTTCTTTTTAACCCAGCTGAACAGGAGTGACACTCTCTGCATGCCTAAAAAAGGAAGGCCAAAATTTGAAAATCGGGGTGCCTAGAGTTAGACTCCCATATTTAGGGCTTGATTTTCAAAAGTACAGTTTCTGTTGATTTCAGAAGGATTTATGGGTGCTCTACACCTCTAAAAATCAGGCCACTTTAATTTAGGTGCCTAAATGTGGATTTAGGAGACTAACTTTAGGCACCCAGGTTTGTAAATAATGGCCAGAAACTTACTGCTCTAATAACCCTGCAATATTTGTGTGTAACTTCTTTTCTATCTTGGAGCCTCAGTCTAAGGAAGGCTTTTTTCACAAAGGGACTTGTGACATATGCTTATATCCATAATTAGTAGGACTTCCTAGTTCTTCAAAGAATAAAATCATTAAGACTATAATTAAAGACATCTTAACTAATGTGGATACGACAATACTTTTATCTAGATAGTCCATGTTTCTGTGAGAGAACAATGGTTCAGGGAGGTAAATAGAAAGGAGCATAAACACTGCCAAATTAAGTGTAAAAATGTAATAAGAAAAGCCAAAGAGGAGTTTGAAGAATGGCTAGCCAAAAACTCAAAAGGTAATAACAACATGTTTTTTAGGAACATCAGAAGCAGGAAGCCTGCTAAACAACCAGTGGGGCCCCTGGATGATCGAGATACAAAAGGAGTGCTTAAAGACAATAAAGTCATTGCGGAGAAACTAAATGGATTCTTTGCTTCAGTCTTCACGGCTGAGGATGTTAGGGAGATTCCCAAACCTGAGCCAGCTTTTGTAGGTGATAAATCTGAGGAACTGTCACAGATTGAAGTGTCACTAGAGGAGGTTTGGGAATTAATTGATAAACTTAACATTAACAAGTCACCGGGACCAGATGGCATTCACCCAAGAGTTCTGAAAGAACTCAAATGTGAAGTTGCGGAACTATTAACTAAGGTTTGTAACCTGTCCTTTAAATCGGCTTCTGTACCCAATGACTGGAAGATAGCTAATGTAACGCCAATATTTAAAAAGGGCTCTAGAGGTGATCCCGGCAATTACAGACCAGTAAGTCTAACGTCAGAAGAATAAAATTGTCAGACACATAGAAGAACATAAATTGTTGGGCAAAAGTCAGAATGGGAAATCGTGTCTTACTAATCTATTAGAGTTCTTTGAAGGGGTCAACAAACATGTGGACAAGGGGGATCCAGTGGACATAGTGTACTTAGATTTCCAGAAAGCCTTTGACAAGGTCCCTCACCAAAGGCTCTTATGTAAATTAAGTTGTCATGGGATAAAAGGGAAGGTCCTTTCGTGGATTGAGAACTGGTTAAAAGACAGGGAACAAAGGGTAGGAATAAATGGTAAATTCTCAGAATGGAGAGGGGTAACTAGTGGTGTCCCCCAAGGGTCAGTCCTAGGATCAATCCTATTCAACTTATTCATAAATGATCTGGAGAAAGGGGTAAAAAGTGAGGTGGCAAAGTTTGCAGATAATACTAAACTGCTCAAGATAGTTAAGACCAAAGCAGACTGTGAAGAACTTCAAAAAGATCTCACAAAACTAAGTGATTGGGCAACAAAATGGCAAATGAAATTTAATGTGGATAAATGTAAAGTAATGCACATTGGAAAAAATAACCCCAACTATACATACAATACGATGCGGGCTAATTTAGCTACAACAAATCAGGAAAAAGATCTTGGAGTCATCGTGGACAGTTCTCTGAAGATGTCCACGCAGTATGCAGAGGCAGTCAAAAACGCAAACAGGATGTTAGGAATCATTAAAAAGGGGATAGAGAATAAGACGGAGAATATATCATTGCCCTTATATAAATCGATGGTACGCTCACATCTTGAATACTGCGTACAGATATGGTCTCCTCATCTCAAAAAAGATATACTGGCACTAGAAAAGGTTCAGAGAAGGGCAACTAAAATGATTAGGGGCTTGGAACGGGTCCCGTATGAGGAGAGATTAAAGAGGCTAGGACTTTTCAGCTTGGAAAAGAGGAGACTAAGGGGGGATATGATAGAGGTATATAAAATCATGAGTGATGTGGAGAAAGTAGGTAAGGAAAAGTTATTTATTTATTCCCATAATACAGGAACTAGGGGCCACCAAATGAAATGAATGGGCATCAGGTTTTAAAAAAATAAAAGGAAGTTCTTCTTCACACAGCGCACAGTCAACTTGTGGCACTCCTTGCCTGAGGAGGTTGTGAAGGCTAGGCCTATAACAGCGTTTAAAAGAAAACTGGATAAATTCATGGTGGTTAAGTCCATTAATGGCTATTAGCCAGGATGGGTAAGGAATGGTGTCCCTAGCCTCTGTTTGTCCGAGGGTGGAGATGGATGGCAGGAGAGAGATCACTTGATCATTACCTGTTAGGTTCACTCCCTCTGGGGCACCTGGCATTGGCCACTGTCGGTAGACAGGATACTGGGCTAGATGGACCTTTGGTCTGACCCAATACGGCCGTTCTTATGAATACTAACTGAATAAAGATTTTCAGCCAAAAAACTTAGTTTATTTGAACTGTGGACAATGGGAGCTGCGTGGGCGGTGCCTGCAGGCAGAGGCAGTGCACAGAGCTACCTAGCTGTGCCTCCGCCTTGGAGCAGCAGGGACAGGTCGCCGCTTGCGGAGCCGCCTGAGGTGAGGTGCCCTGGATCTGGCACCCCAAAACCCCTCCTGAGCTCTAACCCCCTTCCGCACTCAAACTCCCTCCCAGAGCCCACGCCCTGCACCCCCTCCTGCGCCACAGCCCCGAGCCCCGCACTCCCTCCTGCACTCTGAACCCCTCGTGGCTGTTCTTCCATCTAGGAGCAGCAGGGACATGTCGCCGCTTCCAGGGAGCCACGCAGCGCCAGGTAGGGAGCCTGCCAGCCCTGCATCAATCGGTCTATGAACCGGACTTCCTATGAAGATTAGAAATGCTGGTTTATAGAGCTTTCCAGTTGGTACAGGGCCAGATAATACAGCTTTTACTGTATAAAGCAAACCCACAGGTCATAAGTATGGCACAGTGCCCACAGCTATCATAGCGCACAATCATCTTTTATCTGTCAAACAAGAAGGGAAGACGTTGCATTCATTCTGGACATGAATAGCTCCTCCACTGATACTTCCCACTTGAAAGTAAGAAGGAGGAATGTGAACTTGTGCAAATTCCGTTCACATAGGTTAAGGTAGCATCTGATGAGTCAAATCTGCTGTGATGTTCTTCGATTCCTTGATATGCTAGGCATTCACGCATAAGAAAATGAACTCCACCTAAGACAGTCAGCTAAGGATTACCACTGAACATGACTAAACCTCATTGCTTTTGGCAGCTGCAGAGGCCCTCTTAGGCATGGTCTGTGCTAGGAAAAAACATGGTAACTAACACTAGATAAGACAAGGCAGTTGCAATTTTAACATGAGGTTAAGGTAAACAGTAGGCTCCCTCATAGTCTTTATCTTGACCTGCTAACACATCTGAAAGCTAAAAACTGTCTTGACTTCACTAGGATTTTACCTAGTGTTTGTTACCATATGTTTGATACAATGAGGTAAGATCACACCTTTTTTCCTAATCAGAAAATACCCTCTAAGTGTTCAGCAGGGACCTGGTAGCCTTGCTGACAGGAAGGAGCTGGTAACTTCTCTGTTTCTCTTCAAGAGGCCCTCGCTTCTTCTGGTGAGCACTGAGTAGTACCTTGAATTTCAGGAGATACTTCCTTTTGGACACGAAACAAACAGTTTCACAGTTCATGGTTGGAGGAGTGTGCTAAAATGAGTACATTTTCTGATGTGCTGTTAGATCTTTTAACTTTGGCAACCCTTCTAGGGATGGGCTCTGCCACTGTTGAAAACTGCACCTGCACTGAGGCTGAAGGGAAATCCTCCTATGAATTCAATTTATCCATTTTAATATTAATGTACTCTCTTACTCTGGTAAAAGGGAGGACAGAAACATCCTGGTTACTTCTTGAGGAGATACAACAATTCTGTTGGTTAATACAATGCAAGGATCTTAGCTCTCTGCTTAAGAGTGGCAAATCTGAACTGCCTCCTAGTAACAGAGAGAAGGAACAACTCACTGTAGAGGTAAGAAAGTAGGAGAAATATGCTTTTTTTGGGAGGGGGTTGAGATACAAAACATGATGATATATTGCGGAATAAACGTTTTTTTTTTGTCATGAGTTTGGCATAGTCATATTAATCGCAAACAGTAAAGCTGAAAGTGAGCTTTGCACATCATCCTAAGCAAGTCCCGATAAAACCATTATATCATACTTCATATACTCTGTATATGTCACAAGTTATAGAAAAGCTGTTTTAGGAAAGTTTTAGTGTATTTCTAAAAAGTAGATTTTTTTTAATCCCTCTCCCTATAAAATCAGATGCCTTAGTTATCATAAGTCCAACTTGTGCAGGGCTCAGAGAGTCTTAGAAACTTTCCAAAAAGACCTGAAATATTTTTGTATACCTAAACATATCACAATTTGAGAGAGATGATATCTGAGGCCCATCTACGTTTAGAAGTCGGTGCTGTTACCATTGAAAAGTTAGGAATCTCCTCTTTCCAATGAATAAAGCTCCCATTTCTAGACCCGCAGTTCCTTGAGATAGGAGATTTTTAGAACTGTGACATTTATATGTACAGAAAAGCTACCACTAGTGCAGGACTGAATCTTGCCCATCTTGGGACTTGGATAGAAATAGGGTTGGTTTTTTTTAGGGGGAGAAGTGCGGGGGAGAGCTTCCATATTTGGGAGAACCTGTTTTTCTGACAGATAATTTTTTTTTTAAATGGTAGCCTTTTGAAGATGCTCAGGTGTCTGCAACGTTAGACTAAGTCCCAGGGAGATGGAGAGTGAGAGCGGGCTGGGGTAACAGTCAAAGATGCATGACAAATGAACTAATATGACTGTAGGAATGTACTTGTAGAACTTCAAGTACATGTATTTAGTTCTCAGTAAAACCTGATGACAGTAACCTCTAACTAATAACACATTAAGACCTATAGTGTAGTTTCAGTAGAAAACAAAGATTGAAACAGACATAGCAAAGTCTATATGGTACTACGGAATGCAACCTATCAATACAATTCGAACATGTTGCATTACAACACAGTATATTGCTGAAGTCTGTTAGAACCAGTTTGAAATGTTCACCCCTTGTTGATAAAGAAATGACTTGACAGCATGGGCTTCCAATATATAGTATAGTGCCACAGGAGGGTTTAACTTTCAATCCTTTCCCAGAAATGATACACTTCACCAAAACAGGATGAATACCAGCATGATGGCATCGCTAAGTCCAGCACAAATTTCACTCTCAGAAATATGAGTACTGGGAGAAGGGGGTGGGTGAGAGACACATGCCACATACTCTTTCAAAACCCATTAACAGCACACAGCATATACAAAACACACCGAAAAAATTCCTAGGATTAGAACAACATTAATGCAGAAAAAAAGTTTTGAGTTGATAAGACAACCCAACAACCCAAATGCAATATTTAATTTCTTTAAAGCAACTGAATACTTAACTACAAAGCTAGCAGCACAATTGTCTGCCCACAACCAGAAAATTCCCTCAAAAGAAAACGCAAATGACATTTCTCTGACTTTCCCTGTGGTTAACTGTTAAAGAGAAGATGATTTTGTTTGTTGAGGGATCTGTTGTGTTGCTATAAACCTACGAAACCCAGAAACATCACTGTGTTGCTACACCATATTCTTTGGAATTTATATTCTTGATGAAAATTTAAACAAACAAGATTTTGCACTATGGTTTTGATTTAGTGCTAAATATGGAACCTACAACCTACTAAATATTTAGTATTCAAAAGCACATATGAACAGGTCTAAAAACTTGGAGTCTTCCCTCAGCCATTATGGTAAATACTGCATGGGTAGAAGTACCGTTCTCTATTCCAGCCCAGCAGTACAAAGGAGATTTTTACACAAATCAATAATACAGACTGTAGCCAGACTTTTAAAAATGTAAATACCGCTTTAAAACAAAGTCCATTCTAACAGATGGTTCCATTACAACAGCAACACAGCACCCGGTGATAAGCTACGGAAAGGCAAGGCAACCCTTGAGGGAGGCACAAGAGTTCTTCACATAGCAAGAGGATTAAATATTAATCTTTGCAGTAGTTTAAAAAATAGGTATTCGGAGTAGGGTTATATTCTTAAAACAGCTATATTGTTGTTTTGGTTTCTATTAGTCTGTGGGGGCTAGAGAGGAAAGAAAGATTTCATTATATTTTTCAGAACTATTCAAAATTAAGTAGATCATTACTTAATACATAAGAGCACACAGTTCATGGGAGAAATCATCTGGCCCAGCTAATTTGTGCTTTTGTGTACAACTGCTGGGGGGGGGGGGGGTTGGTTTTAAATCAATGCTGTGCTCCCCACAACCCAGAACTGCTGGATACTGGGCTGGTCTACAACATAAAATAGAGCAGCCTCGTGATCATTCTAATCACTTGTGCTGAGGTGGATGCAGTGATATCCTGACCATGCCCCCTTCTGTCTTGTCATACCCACTATGTCAGAGGTAGGCTGACGTGGTATATGACCTGTCTATGCCCCTGAAGAATACCCTTACACCAGGGGAATCAACTAACTGGATATGCGGATCTATATGGCCACTTTACACTGGCAGACTAGTGCAAAGCAGCTGCAGCAGGGCCATGAATTTGGCCCATAATGTAGAAACGTATGGTACTTCCAAGCCTTTATATATTTTTTTTAAAATAAGATTTTGTTACGCTTTTCAGGATGATGGAATGAAAGATTAATAACAAAAATTCCCTTTGAACTATTCCTTTCTAAATTCTGATTTTTGCTATTTTTAAAAAAATATATTCCAAAGTGTTCACCAACACTCTAAAGCAACAGTTACATTTATAAAGTAACATTTTAGATTTTTTTTTTAAAAGGTTTCCACCATGCCATCCTTACCTATGCAGCTTATCCTCCAGCATCTCCATGAATTTCACAGCATCTTCCTTCACGTTTGTCTCTGCAAAATAAAAGTCAAAGTTAGGGAGTGCTGTAGCTATTTAATTTTAACTTGTCTACTCTTATTATTTACTAAGGAATCAAGATGAAGAGGTAAAATACATAGATTTATTAGTGAAAAATGTCCCTTGGTTTTTTTTATTATTTTTTTACATCCCATCCCTTACACACTATATTATATATGTATCAGTTTGAAGGTGAATTCTACTAGTTTTTTCATATTAAAATTAGGATCTGAATGTTTATCCCTACCTTAAAGTCTAAAGCATATATTAAATTAATGTGTTTAATTTATTATTATTGCTAAATTCTGCCCTCAGCTGTGTAATGCAGATGGTGGGGAGAGAAGAAAGAGGGCACAGGTAGATTCTTCTCATCATACAAAAAACACGGACTAGCTCCTGTATACACTGGGACCTGGACATTATCAAATATGTGTAAGGATATACATATGTCCACCTATCTCCTAGTGACTTAACATCTGAAGAGTTTGCTGCATGTCATTTATTCCACATGAAGGAAGGAAGGAATATTTTTAGCCTTAATTTCAATGAATGTTATGCAAATTTCTAATGCACTGGACTAAAAATGTCCTTTTTTGAATATTCATATGCCCCAACCTGGACAAGATGCGAAAGAGATTATAAATCCTTTCTTGAAGGACAGAAGCATCCAATGGATCAACATTTCCATACTGTGGCAAAGATAGTTCTTCATTTTTGTCTCTAAGCAAAGTTACTGTCTCTAGGTCAGATGGGAATATTTAACTTCTTAAACTGATAATGTAAACGATATCAACTCTTGATAGACTATTCCTCCAAATACACTACAGGGTTGTACAGTTTGATGCTTCTGTAGGCCAAACTCATTGCACACACCAGGGGCTCCTTGCATCCCTTCATCTACCCAACAATTTGTAATCTGTTAAATTATTTATTTTCTTTCTGTCTCAGAGAGAAGTCACTGCGGGGGGAGGGGGGGGTGGAGGAGGCAAAATTTTAAGGTCCATTGGAAGGACGGACAGAGCTGAAAGGGGGTGGGTGTTGTTAGGCTGGAAGGTGTTAACAGCTGCCATCAACAAGTTCTGTAATTGTTAGACAATTACAGACATATGTAAAGATGATGGGTGTGACAACCAGATACCAGGAGCTGTGTCGTCCCCCCACCCCATTTTTTCCTTCCAGTTTTCCAATTTCCCCCAAAATCAGTTGAGTTGTGCCCACTGATACCTAGAAGATTCCCTGAATTTTGGGAATTGATCAGATGTGGTGTTCAAAAATTATCGGGTTACAACCAAACAGGCAGACAAGCAGAGAAATTCCATAAAGTTGAGTGAAAGGTCTCACTTTGCTCAGCCAATCAGATATGATTGTTTCTATAGATGATATTCTTGCAAAGCCTCACATTGCTCTCCGTAGCATTGTCAATTCAAATTCACCTTCAAGAGGTGCTATACAACACAACAACATGCTATGATCCAGAAGGACCAAAAACGGCTACATGTAAAGAATTGCATCTATTTATATTTACAGTTCTGCATCTCTGTAAGCAAAGTGCTAATGAATGTTATACAAATAGATTATGTAAAGGATTGCAATGGTGAGGAAGGCCAATGCAGTTTCTCTACCTCATAATAAAGAGAATTTTATATCAAAACTTGTTATATTAGGTAACACTGTACTATACTACAAAACTTGTAAAAAGCATCTAGTTTTTTAAATACTTTTAATTCCTATTTTTCCTGAAAGGTCTATCTGCAAAGCCCAAGAGACCTTGTAAGACTGTAAGCCTTCCTTTAATCACATACCACAGTTTTAGCTAAAAGAAAACCTAATTTTTCAAACTATTTTTATCTGTCAGTTACAAATGTTTTGACTTATGGTTTGACACGTACTTTGAGAAAGAATAGCTTTAATGTGTATAGCTGCAATGCTCTTCGTTCAGTTGCCATTATACCCTTGAACATGAGATAGTACAACTTCTTCCCGATATAAATGTCAATAGATATTAATTTTTGGAGAGGGATGAGAAAGGGTGGAGAATCTGTTTCACACTCACTTTGTTTCTAACTGATATAGTGACTTCCTCTCTTACATGAAAGATAAACCCTACTTCCAATTTCTCCTGCTGTGCTTGTCATATTTTAATTGGACATGATCTGATACAGTAATTCTCGCTTTCACAATTCAGTCCTGCCCCTACCTGTTATTTTACAATGCCCTTGAAGCACACAGTTTAGTAAATCAGCATTATTCAATGACAAAAAGTAACACACAAGAGAACACCACTAGTCCAAAGTAGGCCAGTTAAATGCTAACACTCTTGAAAATAGCCTCACATCGCTACACCACGTACACCTCTGCCAAATGTTTTAACTAAATTAAGAAGAACGCAAACTTTCTGTGGCTCTCTCCTCTCACAGCAGACTAGTGTTGCCTCCTTGCTTTCTTGTGCATGTAATTGAAAGGGTTGTGACCTGGAGGGCTTTTAAAAAAAAAAAAAAAAACTACTTAAAAATTCTATTTGTGTTACTTTCCTGATAATGAATTTCAAGAAGCACCAGGACAAGTACATGAATATTTCAGACCGTTGGACCATCCATTGGAAATACAGGACAAGCAGCAGATTTCTAGATTTTGTTTTAATAAAAACCAGTCATCACCATTTAGTGCAAGAAAACTCAAGCCAAAAGCTATGCATGAGTCTCTTAAATGTAGCTCAGAAAGTGCTTGATGGTGCCAGAGAAAATAATTTATGAGACTGTGTACTGCATGAACATGTAAAAAGGTTTATTTTTAAATTAAAGCAAACAGGGCCTATTTTTCCACCAGTGCTCTGGGGATTGATGTACTTCGCTGTTATTGCCAATTAAGGGGACAAATATTGTAAATCTTCATAGAAGAATAGACCCCAGTGTATTTGCTGAGACCAGAAATAGGATTTTCCCATAGAAGCTTAATCTGGAGAAAAATGATTAAGCATTTTTGTTCTGTCATTACTATATCACATTTTCTTCTTCCTCCTGGGGCCTGACAGCCTGAGTCCAGTCTTACAAACAATCAAGGTCAGGCACAGCTGATTCTCAATGATATACCGCCATTCTCCTTTCTAACCACCATACAACATCTGCCAGTAAAATAATGGAAACATTCATTTTGGCACAGTTAGGAATAATCCGTATTCTAAATCTAGGATTGAAATAGTACTGGGGTTTGCAGGTAAGAACAGAATGCCTGCACTATGTGGTGCAAGCCCATACAATTAGTCTCTCCCTTTCATAAGCATTACATTCCTTCCCAAGGGTTTTTTGGGCCAACTTAAGCAAAACTCCCACTGACTTTACTGAGAATTTTGTTTGGCAAAGGTCTGAGGGTAAAATTCAGTTCTCAGTTATACTGGGGTAAGTCTGAAGTAAATGCATTTATTTCAATGGACCTACCTGGATGACACAGAGAACAGAATTACAGTACGTGTTAAGTAAGCATAGCAGGATTTGGCTTTTAAAATGTAAAAAGGAATTTTTAAAAAACAAAGAAGCACACGATTAGCTGAAAGTATTTGATCTTTTCTATTATAGTGGAAGGTCTGCTGAATGAAATGTGTGAAGTCATATTCTGAAAACTGGCAAAGCTTCAGTGTATTTGAAGGTTAACTTGAAAAGCCAGTCAAATTTCAAGAGACTACATTTCAACTCCTCAAAATGTATGTCAAGCTGATTTATCAAGCCACAATAACAGTAGCAAGATTTTGGATTGCAAAGCAGCAAGCAATTTTGCACCCCATGGACATAGGAGGGAAAATCCAAAAGAACATGCTCTGTGGGAAGAAGCACTGAGTCTAACCAGTGCATTTCTATGGGAAACATTAGTAGAAGGAGAACCCCCTCTGGAAAAGGCAAGAATTAAGAAAGTTAAATGGTGAATTACACAGAACAGAGAAAATATTCCAGAAAGGCTATCTTTCTTTCCGGGCTTAAAGGTTATTTTCCAGTAATAATAATAATAAGAGTTAAAAAGAAAACCAACAGATTCATAGATTCATAGATTCTAGGACTGGAAGGGACCTCGAGAGGTCATCGAGTCCAGTCCCCTGCCCGCATGGCAGGACCAAATTCTGTCTAGACCATCCCTGATAGACATTTATCTAACCTACTCTTAAATATCTCCAGAGATGGAGATTCCACAACCTCCCTAGGCAATTTATTCCAGTGTTTAACCACCCTGACAGTTAGGAACTTTTTCCTAATGTCCAACCTAGACCTCCCTTGCTGCAGTTTAAGCCCATTGCTTCTTGTTCTATTCTCAGAGGCTAAGGTGAACAAGTTTTCTCCCTCCTCCTTATGACACCCTTTTAGATACCTGAAAACTGCTATCATGTCCCCTCTCAGTCTTCTCTTTTCCAAACTAAACAAACCCAATTCTTTCAGCCTTGCTTCATAGGTCATGTTCTCAAGATGTTTGGAAGGGCTTTAAATCCTTAGGTTTCAAGGTATAAGTCAATCTTACTTGATGGGATTTAAAAAGAAACTTCAACTTGGGACAGATTATTTCAAAATTGCATATTGCAGGTTTTCTTCCTCTGAAGCATCTGGCACTGGCCACTGTTGGGGACAGGACACTGCCTTAGATGGACCACCGCTTTGAACCAGTATGGCAATTCCTGATGTTTGGAAAATATAGTCAAGGGATCTAGGCTGAGAAATCTCCACTACCATATAATCTTTCCTGTACTCTCAACTCAACCATTTTACACCTCACAACCAACCTTAACTTTCCCCTCTAAAAACTGTGCAAAAATATGTTAAAAAGTCAAAATAACAAATTACTAGGAAATGAATGGATTTTCTGGGAGTGGTTAACTAGCTCATTCCCCCATTACATTTATAGGGGCTACTGGTTGTCTCGTTCCTCCCTAAATCAAACTTCTTCAGGAAAGTGGGATTTTTTAACTTTGCTCTAGCTCACCTGTCCATTCAGCAGCAGGACCAGGAAATACCTCTATGGTTCTTGGGTTACCATGGCTATTAGCCTTTACCATATTCTGAATTTGTCACATATCAGAATGCACCATGGTAATAGAGATTTCACTGAGTGCCTTCTCCAACATCTCAGACACAGAACATTGTGAAGCTCTGTTAAAGTGGAAGCTGCAGAACTGGAGAAGCATTACCTGCTTTCGTTGCTGCTGAATGGAAGGGGGACAGGGAAGAGGAGCACAAGCAGCTCACCCTCCTTAAGATGTTTCCTATAGATTTAGGTTGGATACAGCAAGCCTACCAACACTCCCTGTATAAGAGAGCGAGACACCCTGAACATACAGAAAGGCAGAATGTGAAATCTAACCACCCTCTGAGCACAGTGTGGGTGAGGAGGGCAGTACCCCCATGGGGTCCTCTCAGAAGATGCCTAAGGGATCTGGTGCCTGCTCAGTTGGAGGGAGAGGTATGGGTTCCTCTGGGTTAAAAAAGGGTAAAAAGTATTCTCTAAGCCTTTGGTGGCAAGTCAGTCTCTTGCTCTCTCTCTCCAGGCTCCCTATCTGGCAGCAAGCTGGCCCAAGACTTCAAGTTTTGGTGAAGCTTGATGAGTTTTGAGCTTCCATTGAAACCTACAACCAGGCAAGTTTGCCTAGTTTTAATGTGACGAGTTTGCACAGACCTCTACACTATAAAACGCTGATTCACCCCCAGAGCAGGTCTAGCCTGTCCACTGAATGAGACGGGGTCCTGTGGGGAAAAAATAGTATGCGATCATGTGATTCAAGACTGCCATACTGCATACAAATAAGGAGGCCAAGTTAAGGTTGCAAAGAAAGCCTTAATTCTTGTATTTCCTAACTTTTGAGTGCTTGACCTTGCAACCTTAACATTCTTTTACTATGTTATTGGTGTGTAATTTCCCCAAAAAATCTATCATATGGTATCCGATTGACACCCACATGGATCATCAGCATGGTTGGAACCTTTTGATCCATGACACAGACCTCTGCCATTTGATCTAATGGAATAACTGATAGCAGTAGCATGTTATTATTCTCTTTGTGGCCCAGCACTAGAGAGGGATGGGACATATACTTTGCCAGTGGTTTTCATAGATATTTGCTGACAGCAGAGGAATTGTGAGACTCAGGAATCGTGGGTTCCACTGAAGGCTCTGGAAGGGTGTGTGTGTTAGAGGGCACAGACCCTTCTGCCCATTCCCCCCAAGCTTGACCCCTTCTGCCCCATCCCCACCAACTTGTTCTTGTCCTGGTCATGTCTCTTCCCCACTGGTGGCTCGTCATCCCAGTCCCATTCTCCTAACCTAGCTAGTCTCACTCTCCATTCCTCAGGTGTCTCATGCCAGCCCCAGTCTCCTCACCCAGCTAGTCTCAATTCTTCCTTCCCCAAGTTCCTTATCTGATTTGTCTCCTCTACCCATTCATCCTTTGATGAATGGGTAGAGGAGACAAATCAGATAATGAACCTTCAAATCAGATAAGGAATCTGACGGGGGGAGGGATAGCTCAGTGGTTTAAGCATTGGCCTACTAAACCCAGGGTTGTGAGTTCAATCCTTGAGGGGGCCACTTAGGGATCTAGGGCAAAATCAGTACTTGGTCCTGCTAGTGAAGGCAGGGGGCTGGACTCGATGACCTTTCGAGGTCCCTTCCAGTTCTAGGAGATAGGATAGGATAGGATAGGATATCCTGCCCCACTTGTTCTCTGTCCCAGTCTCCTTTCCCAGCGAGTACCAGTCTCCCTCTTCCAGCCCTCCCGCACCTACTGGCTCCTAGTCCTTCCACCATTTCCCTCCCTAGCTCCCAGTTCTAGTCTGCTTACCCAATCTAGTCTTCCCCTGCTATCCCAATGCCCAGTCCCAGTTTCCCTCCTCACTCCCCCCTGCCAGCCTCCAGTTCCAGTCTTTCCACCCCTCAGGCTCCTTGTCCCAGTGTACTCCCCTAACTACCCTTCCTGCCCCCATGGATAAGGTCTTGTCCCCTCTGCATTTGAATCAGGCAGTTTCCTCCTCCATGGTGCCTGGGCCCAGCAAGGGTGTCATAAGCAGCACAGGAGGGATAGTCTTGCTGCTCTTAATTCAGGTATCCAGCCTAGATCCAGCACGGCCCACAATAGCCCAGAGTTGCAATTGGAGTGACAGTCCCACTCAGCCACAAGCTGAAGCATGCCCAATGTGGACTGAATCTCTAGGGTATTTTGCTGCTAAAATCTAAGAGTCTCTACTGAGCATGTGAGAACTACGATTTTTCAAAGGCTTATAACTTGGTCACATTTTGCTGGATTTTCATTGGGATGTCAAAAAGCATATCCCTAATACAAAGGTCTCCCCCGGCTAAATTTCAAGTCCCTGATCCAAAGCATGGCCTTTCTAGAGCTTTAAAAAAAAGCCTCCATAATTATTTAACATGGTGAAACAATGTATTTTTCCCCCCAAGCCTTATTCTCACAAATGGCTGAACAGTTTTGGCTGAATTTTTCCAAAACAATTCAGACCAAGGCAGACACTTGGCATGAAAATTTTCAGCCCAAATGGTTACATTTTGGCAAAGTTCTGAGCAACCGAAACCAGGGTCTTACAATGGGGCGTGTTGGGCAACCTAAATAATAGGTGGTGTTCTCAGCCCTGCCGCCTACCATAAGAAAGATCGTGTTCTGTTCAGAATATGGCATAAAAGGTTTAGGAGTGGGAAGTAGGGATATAAAACATTCTACATAAAAAGAGACACTTGAAACAGATGTTCCCAGAAATTGCCTGCTGAACTTACTGCACTGTACATGGTACTTTTCATCTAAAAAGACAAGTGACCTTTCAAGTTCAGTGACGATTAAATTGCTCAAATTGAATGGAATTACCATAGCTCCATATGGATTTTAAGCTTCGTTTAGAGTTTTGTAAATCTAGCAAACTAAACATATGGTAGCTCCTCACATAGCATTTGGGGGGGAGGGAAATTACCCTCGACATAATTTTAGTAAATAATATAACTTTAAAAACCAAATAGGTCAATGTTGTTAAAGTTAAGTTTCATTACTGACTATGTATTAACATAAATTTAGGACTTCTAAACTAAGCTATTATAAACATTATTAGCATTCCAATAGTAACTAAAGGCTCCAAACAAAACTGGGGCTCCACTACGTGAGGCATTGAACAAACACATAAGAAGAGACAGTTGCTGTCCTGAAAAGCTGATGATTTTAATACACATCACAAACACACAGAGGGTGAGAGGGTTAAAAGAACAAAGAAAGATGAAGTGACTTGCCCAGAGTCACACAGCAGATCAGGTCAGATCTCCTAACTCCCAGTCCCAGTGCCCTATTGACTAGGCAAGCTGTCTCTCTGATAATCATATGTAGAGTAGGTGGACTTGTTGAGCATAGGTTATTGTATGTTTGTTTGTTTATATTTTAACACCGCTCAGCAATTAGAGTTGTTCCATTTGGGGCCCACCACCAGGAGGAAGTTTGAATCTGGACCCAGATCTGAAATGTGCCCTCTCAGCAGTCTATTGGAGTGCCTTTGGAGAAATGTAAATTCAACTCCAAATCTGGATCAAAACTATGTGACTCTGGTCCATCTCTGCTAGAAATATAAAGGAACTGTCCTCTGGAAAAGTTAACTTTTTAAAATTGTTATCAGTAGAATTAAGGAGCTAAAGTATCTCATGAAACCCAAACCCTTTCTATACATTGTTTAGCTTCAATATCCTGACATATTAGAGCCCCATACTATATTGCTCTAGGAACAAATGCCAAAAAAAGCTCTGAATAGATTTCCTAGGGCAGGGGTTTTCAAACTTTCTCATGGGGTAAACACATCTTAACAGAGTGATTGTCTCATGACCACCCATCTCGTTTGTGATCATGTGAGCCACCTCCCCTCCCAATTCCCCAATCCATTTTGCTGTCTTATAACTTCTCTGCAGCAACTACAGCCCTCGGTTACACACAATATTAGAAGAACATTTATAGATATAACTGTCTAAGTGGTTTGCCCTTCTTGAAAACCTTAATCATGGCCTCCTTTTGTTTTCCATTTCATTTTACCCTCCCACTCTGTTCCTTTCTGTCCCCTTGCTCAACCTGCATAAGCTTCTCTGCCATTTGGTCCCCCTTGTCTTCTCTCCCTGCTTCCCTGTTACCTGGTTTTCCTTGCAGTCCTCTGATCTTCTTCACCTGTTCTGCTGGAAACACTGCTGAAAACCTCATCCCTGTTACCCTGGACATTTCTTCCCCACTAGTAGTTAGCAGCTCCCATCCTACCTGTGACCCCAATTTCTTTTCCTCCTCTTACTAACAGCAGCTCCTCAATAGATCCAGCAAGGTTGGCTGCTCCTCCTTTCTAGCTGATTTTACAGTGCTACAAGCTGTTCTTTGCAATGGAGAGCCTGGACACCTCCTTAAGCAGCTGGAAACCAATGACAGTCTGCACCATATGACTGCATATGACCAACCTGCTCTCTGTGGATTGCTAGTGGTCATAAGACCACAGTTGAGGAATCATTACATTAGATACTAGCTAAATAACACTGTATGTCTGCCAAAGGTTACTGAAACACATGGTGGCCTATGCTGATTTCTTCTCATTGTGGTTCTTCAACTGAGCCAGAAACATATAGTGTGTGTGTGTGTGTATACACACACACACACACTCACATATTATATATATATAGTTTTAGCCCTTAAATTGAAGACCACACCACTTAAAATGAGTGGCCCCATATCAGCTTTTAAATACAAGTCACAGTCAGAAACAGTCTCTCTAGAAATTCTCCAAAACAAGAAAAGGCTCAGAATTTTATGCCAGCCATAATGCTGCTGCTGAAAGTCTCTTTTCTCTTATTAGTTGTGCAGCTGCTCAGTGTGTGGGGAAGTCTGGCTGTACAATCTGGGCAGAATCCAGCTACACAGAGAGGCTCCTCTTCAGCCAAAAGGACAAAATGTAATTTTGTGCTACACCAAACGTGATTACTGGTGCAGAAGGTCTCTGTACATTACAGGCTCATTTATGGAACACAAACACTGCGTAGGCACACAGCCAAGAAGATGTGAGTGGAATTGGTTCCCAACAGCCATGGATTCTGGCTACTGAAAGAGACAAGGGAGAATACAAGCACAAGAGCAGGGCCGCCCTTATCCATACGCAAACTACGCAGCTGCATAGGGCACCAGGAAATTTGGGGCACCAAATTGTCCCAAATTTCCTGGTGGTCTACGCAGCTGCGTGATGCTCCAGCAGCCAGCCTGATTCTCCAGCTGGCTGAGCTGGCCAGGAAAGCTGCCCCCGCACCCATTCCACCTTCTTCCCCATAGCCCCCGTCCCTGCTCCGCCCCAGCCCCGCCTCTTCCCACCCCTGCTCTGCCCCAGCCCCACTCCCACTTCACCCCTTCCCGAGCTACGTTCCGGGGGACTGCAGCAGGTGTCGGGCGTGCCCTGCACTCACTGGGCGGCAGGAAGTGGAGTGACCCGTTGTCTCATGCTGGAGGGTGGTTTTCCTCCTGCCCCACAAGCCAGCTCCTGCCCCCCACAGACCTTGGGTGCAGCTCCCCAGGGCTGGCACAACCCATTTCGCAACCTAGGCGGTCACCTAGGACGCTACAATTTGGGGGGCGGCTACCGCGGTGGTATTTCAGCGGCGGGACCTTCTGCCGCCTCTGTGGGGGGCGGCCTTTCGGGGCGGGACCTTCCGCCTCCTAGGGCGGCAGAAAAGCTGGCGGCGCTCCTGCAGCTCGTCCCTGCCCCGCGGAGGCCTGGGGGCTGCATAGGGCACTACAATGTCTAGGGATGGCCCTGAACAAGAGCAAGAGCTCTGGAAAGTGGCGAAGACCAAAATGTGGCAAAGAAAGGATGTCACTGTGGAAAGTGACAAAGGACTATGACAAGCACTTGTCTTCACTTCAGTACAGTACATGCTGGCTAAGACATTGGTCCTTCAGGTTATTTTAAAGCAAGGAAAGGGGAACAGAAGCACTTAGGCCTGTTCTGCACTACAGAGTTAGGTCAACATAAGGCAGCTTACATCGACCTAACTCTGTAATGTTCCTCCTGACGATGTAAATAGCCCACTACACCGTCCTAATAATTCCAACTCCACAAAAGGCATAGCACTTAGCCAGAACAGTCAATGCAGTGTCTACATCCATCTGTCAGCCCTGGCAACTGACAGTCCGGAGCCCTGCCCCCCAGGGATAAGAGTGGGGGCTCCAACAATGGGGGTGGCCCCACAATGACTCCGTCAGTTAAATCGATGGAAGCACTCTGGAGGAATGTAGCTACTACTGCCATGGCGTTGATAAAGACCCTGCAAGTTGCTGACAGGCCAAAAGGTAGTAGGGTGACCTGGTAATGATTTTGCTTTACTAGAAATCGGAGGTACTTCCTGTGAGCTTGACTGATTGCCAAATGGAAGTAGGAATCTTTTAAGTCAAGGGTGGCATACCAGTCCTCAGGATCCAGGGAAAGGATAATAGAAGCTAGGGTGCAAAATGTTATCCTTTTTAAGAATTTGTTGAATTGACACAGGTCTAAAATTCGTCTGAGACTCACCACCCTTTGCTTTTGGAATTAGGAAATATCAGGAATAAAACCCCTTCCCTCTCAGACCACATGGAACCTCCTCTATGGCTCCCGAGAAAAGGAGGTGTTGAACTTCCTGGACAAGGAGTTTCTCCTGTGGGTGGTCCCTGAAGAGGGACAGAGCGGGAGGAAAGGGTAGGTGCAACTGGAGATTATATCCTACTTCCACAGTGCTCAAGACACACGGGTCTGAAGTGATCCAAGACCAAGCACTGTGGAAGAGGGGCAGGCAGTTTGCGAAGATGAGTGGGTTCGGGTCTGGAGATATAAACAGGTATGTCAGGCTCTACTGGTCCATCAAAATGGCTGCTTCGCAGTTCCTGGGTGTCCTGAAGGGCCTGGAGCTGGAGCTGAAGCAATAGGAGGGGGAGGCCTACACCTATAACCCCCTGGACCTTTTTAAAAAACAAACAAACAAACAAACAAAAACAGGTCCTGGCAAAGAGGAAAAGTGGAAAATCAGTGCATCTGTTGTGAACGATAGTGCTTTCTGATCAGGGCAAGTGTGTACAGACCTAGGGACTTCAGGGTGGCTCTAGAGTTCTTTAGTCCCTGGAGCTTACTGTCTGGTCCGAGAATAGAGAAGGCCCCTCGAATCGCAAATCCTGGATAATACTCGGTATTTCATAGGGAAGACCAGAAGACTGCAACCAGGATGATCCACGCATGGCCACTGCAGAAGCCATGGCTCTAGCTGCTGAGTCTGCTGCATCCAGCCCTGTCTGCAGTGATATTCTCGTGACTAGTCTGCCCTTATTTATAGGGAATAGAACGCCGCTCTAGCATTCTCCACCAGAAACAACTCTGAACTCTTCCTTGGAGCCACACAAATTAAAATTACACCACCTCAGCAAAGCCTGTTGGTTAGCAATACACAGCTGCAGACCCCATTGAATAAATCTTTCTGCCAAATAAGTCCAGCCTTTTAGCATCCTTTGATTTGGGTGTGGCAGCCTGATGTGCCTGACACACTCTCTCACTAGCCGCTTTCACAACTAAGGAGCCCATTGGTGGGCGAGTGCAGAGTTACTGAAAACCTTGGGAGGTACATAATTTCTTTCCGCCCTTTTTGAGGTGGGAGGCAGTGAAGATGGAGTTTGCCATAGAGCCTTTATAGGTTCTAGTATCACCTTGTTAATTGGCAGAGTAACTGGAGAGACCCATGGATGATTAAATGTCAACCAGGCAATGTGAAGACTTCCTGACCTCTTTGACCTGTACACCTGCAGTAATTCTCTTTAGCAATGCCGGATAAACTTTAAAATAATCAGGAGGAGGTAAAGTCATGCTGGACAAAATGGCCTTGTCTGGTGACGATGAAGAGGAAGACAATACTGGTGGGGGTAGAATCTCCTCTACCGGCTGTTGCTCTGGCTTTGGAATCTCCTTCTGATGATCAGTACCAAACCCAATATTGGACTCTGGAGACCGAGCCACTAGATGCATAGACTCAGCCCTTCTGCAGGCATGAGCTAAGAACTGACAAACTCATAGCTGGAGTTGTATGCTAGTTTTGCTCAAAATAGGCATTAGTCTTATAAGAATATATTTAGTGTTTAGACGCTATGAAATGCTGGTAAATTGCTGCATGCATTAACCTCATGGTAATCTCTGTACTCAATGCTCTAAGAAATTATGTACATTTTGCTTTATAACTTTGAAAATGTTTGCTCTGAACTTGTGAACCCAGGCATAGGAATCATTCCCCCAGCCATCCAGAAAGACACTGAAAATCAGATAAGCCATCAAGGAACATCACAATACAATGGATTGGTTAATGGTCCTATTGCACGTCAGAAAGGATACGTGCAAAGAAGCTCATCCTGTGGATTTGGAAGCTGAATGAAGGAAATAACAGTCACAGGAAAATTTTACATCTCTTTGCTGTTTGAACTCTCACAAGGCCAGAGCCACCAAACTGAAGCCAGAGATCTCCAGGAGCTGCCTCCTGGGTCTGCCCTGAAAGACACTTGGAACTGACAGATCACTACAAATCTGTCACTCTTAGGATAGATGGTAACTCATTGGTGTGTATCAGAGTAGCAGCCGTGTTAGTCTGTATCTGCAAGAAGAACAGGAGTTTTTCAGAGTAGCAGCCGTGTTAGTCTGTATCTGCAAGAAGAACAGGAGTTTTCAGAGTAGCAGCCGTGTTAGTCTGTATCTGCAAGAAGAACAGGAGTCATTGGTGTGTATGTTTGCTTGCTCTAACCTGTAAATAACTCTCTTCTTTCTTTTGCTAGTCAATAAATGTTTAGCTAGTTTATTACAGGACTGGTTACAGGCATTGTCTTTGGTGTAAGATCTAGAGTGTCCATTGACCTGGGGTAAGTGCCTGGTCTCTTGGGACTGGAAGCAACCTGAAGATGGTGTGATTTTTGGTGAAAGTGACCATTTATCACTAAATCCAGTCTGCCTGAGTGCCAAGATAGACTACGGGGACTATCTGTGACTCCATGGTAAGATTATTATCGTGATCTGGGAATTCACATTTGTTACTGGTTTGGTAAAATGTAATTATAAAACATACCACCAGTTTGAGGTATCTGCCCTTGTTTTCTGACAGTCTGCCCAGAGGTAGACACTCATGGTGTTGAGCCACTCCAGACAGCGTGACAGAGCTATTTTGGACTGATCTTTGACATGAAACTGAAGTGACTGTATGAAGGTGTGTTCCAGGATAAACAGGTATGTAAGATTCCATCAGCATCTAATGAATGTGCATTCTCTCAACTCTCAAAACATGCACTGCCTGCAGAGTAAGTGTGTAAGACCCATGGTAGCTTAGAAAGTGCATACTGTGAGTTTAACATACATTAGTTTATGTTTCTATGGGCTAGATTGTGCCCAGCCCTATGCAAGTGAGTAAGGAGCTGGTGGTGAGGAGGAGAACTCACAAGGAACCTTCCCACCCATCCATGTACCCCAGCACAGATTCTAGGTACAGCCTGGTCCTTATGCACCCTTCCTCTGAATTGTTCCCAATGTGGGACTTCAGGGTAAAGAGACGATAGAGCCTTATGTCTAAGTAAGTGTGTTTCTACTGATTACATTAAATGCTAGAGTCAAGCTGTATGGAATATAAAAGTGAGAAGACAGTGGAGTTAAAGTTTCAAAGCTGAGCACAACAGATGTAGCCACAAAAATGTGTGCGTACACAGAACCCTTTTAAAACCCAAACTTGCTTGTGTGCACCATAGTTACCTAAACAGGATGTATTGGAGGTACAATGAGGGCAAGCACAGTTCAGCAGCCAGACCCCTTGTTACCTGCTTTGAAAATATGGCCATAAATGTATAGTCAGTTGATTTAAAAATAATACAGTATAAAAAGATTGCCAGTTTCTATATATACTTTTTAGTGCAAAAAGTTAATGTGCTAGACCTCTAGACCAAGTTAGCTTTAATAACATTGGTTTAAGAGGGTCCAAATGAAGGGATTTTTTTAGAACAAGATCATAAAGTACATTTTCCAAATGAGTTATATCTACCCTATTCAATTGTACAATAAAACAAGGGATGTAATTTTAATGGACGACAGATTATCTGTTATACTGCAGATTGCTGTGTAATTTCCACCTATATTACTCTACAAGGGATTGTGGTTTGGTTTTTTTCTTGATATCCTTCCCTGTCACTGGAGTCAGAGATAAGTATGCAGTTTCTCCTTATCACTTGGATAAATAATAAAATATTTGAGCTGGCTGGTAACCTTTCTGATAAAAAGAGAGACTTAATACATATTTTGGTTTAAAGAGATAATGAAAGAAGCAGTCCTATTAGCAGTTCAAAATCTCTTTCTGGATTGAAATGGACAGTTTCAGTATCAATGGAAAAGCATTTATTTGAATTAAACCACAAGAGATCTGTTACAGTAATTTCCAGGATCTGAAGTAAACTCACAAAAGAAAAGAGCAGGGTTTCAGTTTCCTAACACAGTACCTAGCTCTTACTGCATATGTGATAAGTGAAGTCATTCATTGCTAAGAAACCCCACACTGATTGAGCACAATGGTTCTAATTTTCTTGCACTGAAGATCCCGATTTGTGATGGAGCTGCACCTGGGTTTCCCGTATTCCTGGCACTGTCACTACTTCTCATGTTTTCTGTCCAGTCTCTCTCCCACCTGGCCCCAGTCCTTCTTCCTAAGCCTCCTCTTCCCCCACACCACTTTTTGGGGGTGTGCGGGAGCAATTTTGCTTTCCATGTTACATTATTTCCCCCAGTTCTTCTTTTTCTCTCTCCCCTTCCCTCCCCGTATATAATGAGCAATATGTGCAAATATTTGCCAAGGATAATTCTCCAAATATACAGGGAGTCTGGAGGCTGCTAGGCCCCTAGCCAATAAGACAGTTTTGTGGGCACTCAGTGTTAGACTGCTTCTTAGAAAGTGAAATAAAAGCAGAAAAAAACCCACCTCCAACTCACCAGAATGCTTCAGAACCCTCACACTACTGACTGATTTCACCCACCCACCCACACCTTCTGCAATGTGGACAGGAATCTTGCAGTTTCCTCATTTCCACTGCTCTTCTCCTCCAACCTTTGCTAGCTTTGCCAGCTGTTACATCCAATCTCCTCCTGTAGCCTCAGGGCACTCAGAGAGGAGCAGCCCATGGAGCTCAGAGCCCCTTTTCGGTGTCTTTAGACACCTGTATTGCAGGCTGAGTGGCACCAGTGAAACTCCTGTGCTTCTCTACTTCCAGAGGGGTTTCAAGTCCCTGGAGGATTTGCCCTAGAGGTTGGGAACCATTGTTTTAGCAGAAAAGAATTCATATGGAAACGAATGTAGTTTTAACCGTAACTATGAGCTCAAATGCTTTCGTTAGTTTAACTCTTTTGACACTGACCATTTTCCAGGTGATACCTGAGAAGCTGTTAATTTTAGAAGTTCTGGAGAAATCAGTTAGGGCCACTAGGTCCAGGGATTGGAGAGTATTTCCAGCAGTCAGTCTCACTACACCCCACAGCCAGAAACTTTTATTGATGTCCGACCTGCATTTTTCACATAACCTCCCTCCCTGCTGTGTTTCCCGGACTGAATCACTAGGCTGTGAACAAGAATGGGGAGGCAGGTTGGTCAGGAGCATATGTCTGTATGGATAAAGGGAACTGGCAGAAATCTGGAGTAAGCCAAAATGTAGAAATAGGCAGGTCATGGTGAGGAGGCAGGTGAGGTGAGCTAGACAAGTAATTGCAGGGAGGAATGAAGCTGGGTGTGGTCATGCCAGGGATGGGAAGGGAGACAAAAGATATTTTGTGATAAGAACCTTTTGAGGTAAGGGAGGGATCAGTGCTTAGGAAAGGGAGAGAGGGAGGGATGAGGAGATGCTATTAACTGAGAACAAGTACATTTGTTCTCAGATAGTTGAGTTAAATCAGGCTTTGTGTTACTTGAATATGATTTTGACTGTAGTTAAATTTAAATCTCTTTTTTAGTTATTACTGGGATACAAAACCTTTTCACTTTCCAAAAAAATAAAAATAAAAAAATCTGTACCAATTTTCCCAGGCAGCTCCATTTCACCCCATCTGGGATGCTTAGAATTGCATCCAAGTATATTCCAGATTTTTGAAGCACTTCCACACATCCTGAAAGCACTGCTGGATGTATCTGTAATAAACTACATCAAATTGAGTCAGTCCTGTGTATAAAGATGTTATTAAATCAGTGTTTGACATAGTGCCTCCTAACGCAATTCCCACACCCAAAATGGATTTAATATAAAACAGCATATGTTAAGGTGCTGGTTTTGACCTATAAAGTCCTAAATTGGCCCCAATCTTCTCTGAGACACCGGCTCTTTCATAGTTGCAATTATTGGAGGCTCTCAAACTACTGCCCCCTTGGATTTAAAAGGAGGAGCAGCTGGCAGGGCACCTTCTGAAGGGCTGTGGACTTTGGAACTCACTCCCGTTGGTCTGGATTAGGCTGAATCTGACAACTTTCAGGGCATGCTGCAAACTCATTTCTGAGATATTCAGGATGTAATCTGGAGCCAATTGCTGTGGAGTGACTGGGTTCTGGAGACGCTGCAGTAAATTTGTTTAAGAAGACTGGCTCTTGATTTGTCTGATTGGTCAGTTTATTGTGCTAAGTAGGTTGAGTAGTTGGGCTGGATGGTCTCATTTTGATTGTTTGGGGTTTCTTTAGGAATTGTGTATTAAACTTTGTGAGAGTGCCTAGAGGTTAGGATGGGTTCTCTAATAAACCCAAAGGAATCAGTAGATACAGATGAGGGATGTGTGATGTTTTCTTGACTCATTAGCTTACCTTAGCGTTCAGCTCTGCGACTAACATTTCATCACATTTCTGTCAAGCAATATTGGACAAGTTTTAAGCTACATCTAGACTATGAGCCAGGGTGTGACTGCCCTGCTCATGTACATGTATGCTCTCAGAGCTAGCACGAGTATAAATAGCACTGTAGATGCAGTAGGCAGGCAGCGGCAGTGGAGATATGGTTGAGCTGTGCCAAGTACATACCCACCTGTTTCAGGCTAGTTTGCACATGGTATGGCACAATCATGCATCCGCTACCCGTGATACCAGGGTTACACTGCTATTTATACTCGCGCTAGCTCAATGAGCTGGTGCCAGTATGTGTACGAGACCAGGGAAATCGCAGCCTGAGCTCATAGTGTAGACGTAGCTGTAGAAATGAAAAGTGTTTATATGCCAATGATATACAGAGCTGTGTTACTGGACACATTTTCAAAGCTGAGTGTGGATTTCATCTATGCAACTCCTGGTAATATCAATGGGAGCCACACACTAAATCCCCAAGCATCACTTTGGAAATATGGCTTATATTCAAAGGGCAATTACATTACAACAAAATATCTCTTTATGCTGAAAATGGTGTAAGTTACTATCCTTAGAGTCAGTAGAAAAGTGGAACAGTTTGGGGAAAATAAATGACTCACTAGGTAGCAATTTTTCCATCCAATTAGACTGGGCCGCTATGCTGAGTACATATAAATATCCACACTGCCCCTTCCTCCCAACATAGCGTACACATTAAATGCAAGTTAAGGCTTCTAGTATTTCATCTTTGTTGATTTGATGCTCCTTCTGGGGCTCATACCACTATTTTGTTAATTATTCTTCCCACACACACATCTGCAGTAAGGAATGTCAGTAATATTGAGCTCAAATCATTGTACAAACCCCCACAGTAACCATTTGTAGTTTACTAATAGGACATTATATTTGCATTAGAATGTTCAGTTCAAAGCACATTGTGTAAATCAGCTCTGAGGGTTACGACCATAAATCTAAAACCAGAACATCAGGTCAATTAGCACAGCTTCTAAACCACAATAGTCTGGACAAAAATATAAAGGGTATGATTAAAATTCTAACAACTGAGTAGCCTTCCTGGGCTGGGAATGTCACAAAGGCACTGTGCTTGACCCCTGGGAGCCTCAGCTCTCACCACTCTGCAGTAAGCCTGGTGATTGATTAGGCAGGGCTGACATGCTCCAAAGGAGCAGGGAGAGTAGATCATGGAAAAATAGGGGATGGATCCTCAGGGCTCCAAAAAGACACTTTTTTTTTCTGATCAAAATTAAAAAAGATAAGGTTGCATGAGGGAGTATTTGGGAGTTTAGCACTGAGAGGAATAGACTCATGTAAAATCTGTATAAGAAACAAAAAACTTTAGCTTCTAAAATGAAGACAAAGCTAAGACAACCTAATATCCAGTTACAGACTCAAAATCTCAGTTTAACAGTGGAGGTGGAAAACCCTCAACAGATTAGTCAGGGTGGGGAATACCCAGCTTAGTGCACAGAATGCAGGATCTATGACTACTTGCTTATGGGAAAACTGCATATGTATACACCTGGTTTAGTTCATGGTCTTCAGAGATCAATACAGCATTTTGGGATCAAAGCTGCTGAACTGGAGGAGCAGAGAGAAAAGAAATAATACCCAGAGGCAGCAGGAAAGGGGGCATTGTAGAGAGGGTCTACCCCAAGACTGGCAGCCCCAATCTTCCAGGAAGATTAGCATAAGAAATTTTGAGGAAGATAGTGTCAATATGGGAGGAGATTAGGATGGAGTCCTCCTTCAGATGAGTCCCAGCAATTCCACTACAGGTAGAGGAGATTGCTGACACACCAAGAGTGATCAGTCAGGGTGCAGCATAGCCAGCCTCCAGGCAACCTAATAAGTATAGCTGGCCTGTTGCAGGCTGCCTGATTGGCTATGCCACATGATTAGTTGGAAGAGTCAGAAGACTGGCTCTTGAACCCAGCAGTGGCTGCTCAGAGTTTGTCCAAGGCTTTGATAGCTCCTGCTTGCTCCCAGCCTTGCCTCACTTCAGGTAACCCAGTTCTGACCCAAGGCTCTTATTCCTGACCCTTAGCTCTGACATCTGGGCTGACTCTGGTTCTGACCCTAGGCTCTGTCTCTGGACACCAGCTGTGACTCTTGGTTGTGGCACCTGAGCTCTGGTTCTGATCCTGTGCTCCAATTCCTGGCTACTGATTCCTGTTCCAACCATCAAGCCTGACACCTGCTGTGACCATTGAACTGGACTCCTGCTCCAGTCACTAGATATATCTGCCCATATCCTGGTCACATGACATTGTGCACCAAGTTGGTCATACCAGGAGATGGGGATACAGCTTGAGACAGGGAATTTGATCATTAGAAATATTGATATCTGGGTATGTGGTGAAAATGAGAACTGTTTGGCGACTTACCTACTGGATATGAAAGTGGCAGATCTCCCTAGCCATACTGGGGAGGAACCTGGGGGTTGTGATATATAGTGGAACCAATGATTTAGGGAGGTGCAGGAGAGAGGTACTGGAAAACACATTTAGACTTGGCCTACACTTTGCAGCCATGTGTGCGGTATGTGTAGCTACACTCCACAGTGAAAGGCTCCAGCAGCTTCTTGTTCTCATCAAGCTAGCATGCTAAAACCCTAAATGGAGTCGTGGTACCATGGGCAGCAGCAGGCGATGGCATGGGCTAGCCACCCCGAGTACAAACCAACCTGGGCCTTGTGGGTATGTACTTGGGGACACTAGCCCATGCGATCATGTCTACACTTTGAAAACTGGTACTGGCTAACAGGAAAAACTGACCTAAAATCACCAGACTGCAGATAATGTGAAAAACTATTAACAGATTCCTTAGCTAAAAGATGAGTGACAGAGGCAATTAGTGAAGATGGGGTTTTCTTTTGTAGTGAGAACTTGCTGGTTTTTAAGGTGTTAAAACAACTTGCTTCCTACCAATCAGAGTACAGAAAGCATAACAATGATACCTCCCCTCCCTACAAAAACACAGAAATATTCCTTCTGCTCTGTCAATTACATTAGGAATATTTGTTTCTCTGACCTACATAGACCAAGAAACAGCCTGCACAATTTCTATGTTTGATTATGGTGTACCTTTTTCCTGCACTGATTTATGACTATAGTTATTGCTGTTTTTCTTTTACTTAGAGGATCTTAAAGTATGATAGTATGGATAGGATAATCACGTCACATGAGTAGCGGGGAAGGTATAAGAATGGCAATGAAAAAAAATCCAATAGTCAAAAATAAATTTGTCTAGGTCAAAATCATCCTGTAAGATACACAGAAGAAATGTCAACTTATGTTAGCTTCTAAGATGGAATCTCAACCGGTGGGACCACAAGTACATCAGAGGAACATGTTCTATCTAGAATAAGAGTCATGACTTCACCAAACCAGATATTTTTATAACACTTAGGGGCAGATCCTCAGTCCCTTGCAAATATCCCGCAGCAACTGGCAGCCGATGAGAATTTATGCATTCATATAGGGCACTCCAGCATGTCCTGGAGGTGTCTTGGGGTGGAAGACAATGCAGCTGGATTGCTATGTGGTCTGGTAATCTTGGCCAGTGGAGCAGCTCCTTGGAGTTTCTATCTATTGGCACAAGTTAGAACAGCCCTAAGGCTGCTCCAGCTTGTGCCAGATCACTACCAACAGCCTCTGGGTTAGAGCCACCTATACGATCACCCAGTGTGCCAAGAACTGTGCTGGTGAACCTTCTCCTTAATGTTTACAAAGCATCTTTCCTCTAAGGATTCCGAAGTCTTATAAACACCCCCATGATGTAGCTAAGTATTACTATACCCACTTTTTGGTTAGGTAGCTGATTCAGAGAGGTTTGGGTGACTTGCCCAAAATCAGTCAAGAGACTCTGTGGCAGAGATGGGAATAGAACCCAAGAGTCCAACTCTCAGTATATTGCTCTTGACCACATGGCCTCTACATCCTTAACTCAAACCCTTCCATTACAACCCCGACCAAAATTAAGGCCATTTTGGGTGCTGAACATATTCCACTTCTGAGGGTAAGTAACTGGTATGCAATAGAACCCGAATAAGTGACCACAGTGGGATAGGCAGACATGCACATTGATGAGTATTAATATTCAGATGACGGGTAACATCACAATCAGCGGCAACCTAGAACTCCATGTGGATGTCAGAGCCTCGGGGGCTGGGGAGTATGGATCCCAATATACTCACAATGTGATATGGGCAACATTTAGGAAAATATAATTCTGTTCCCATATGTCTCATACCAATAGATAGAAATATCACTTAGATAGCTGTTGGTATGCTGTTATACAAAACATGTAAGGTACAACAGTGTTAAGTTGGCAAAGTCCCTGCAAGCCCAGATATCCAAAATGTCCCATCAATACACTGCAGTTGATGCCACCATATGCAGCCATCCTTCTACCCCCTTGACCAGAAATTTTGTTCTGCCTTCGTATGAGATAAGACCACCCTAATATTAGATGAGCCCAACTTTGCCAATACACACACCATTTTGTCTCTGAAACCACAACTATGTGATGAACATGGGGGAAGAAATACAGCAAGTGAGATGTTGAGAAAAGAGAAGGGACAGTAGAATCATAGAATCATAGAATATCAGGGCTGGAAGGGACCTCAAGAGGTCATCTAGTCCAACCCCCTGCTCAAAGCAGGACCAATTCCCAACTAAATCATCCCAGCCAAGGCTTTGTCAAGCCGGGCCTTAAAAACCTCCAAGGAAGGAGACTCCACCACCTCCCTAGGTAATGCATTCCAGTGCTTCACCACCCTCCTAGTGAAATAGTGTTTCCTAATATCCAACCTGGACCTCCCCCACTGCAACTTGAGACCATTGCTCCTTGTTCTGTCATCTGCCACCACTGAGAACAGCCGAGCTCCATCCTCTTTGGAACCCCCCTTCAGGTAGTTGAAGGCTGCTATCAAATCCCCCCTCATTCTTCTCTTCTTCAGACTAAACAATCCCAGTTCCCTCAGCCTCTCCTCATAAGTCATGTGCTCCAGACCCCTAATCATTTTTGTTGCCCTCCGCTGGACTCTTTCCAATTTTTCCACATCCTTCTTGTAGTGTGGGGCCCAAAACTGGACACAGTATTCCAGATGAGGCCTCACCAATGTCGAATAAAGGGGAACGATCATGTCCCTCGATCTGCTGGCAATGCCCCTACTTATACAGCCCAAAATGCCGTTAGCCTTCTTGGCAACAAGAGCACACTGTTGACTCATATCCAGCTTCTCGTCCACTGCGACCCCTAGGTCCTTTTCTGCAGAACTGCTACCTAGCCATTCGGTCCCTAGTCTGTAGCACTGCATGGGATTCTTCCGTCCTAAGTGCAGGACTCTGCACTTGTCCTTGTTGAACCTCATCAGGTTTTTTTTGGCCCAATCCTCTAATTTGTCTAGGTCCCTCTGTATCCGATCCCTACCCTCTAGTGTATCTACCACGCCTCCTAGTTTAGTGTCATCTGCAAACTTGCTGAGAGTGCAGTCCACACCATCCTCCAGATCATTAATAAAGATATTAAACAAAACCGGCCCCAGGACTGACCCTTGAGGCACTCCGCTTGAAACCGGCTGCCAACTAGACATGGAGCCATTGATCACTACCCGTTGAGCCCGACGATCTAGCCAGCTTTCTATCCACCTTACAGTCCATTCATCCAGCCCATACTTCTTTAACTTGGCGGCAAGAATACTGTGGGAGACCGTATCAAAAGCTTTGCTAAAGTCAAGGAATAAATCAATCATTTATTGATTGAAATCAGTCAATCATTCAAACTTATAACTGTTTCAACATCAGTAGTCTGAATGAGTATGAAGTTCTGATATGTAGGTACACAAAAGTTTTCACTGTAACAAACTGCTGATATGACGACAGCTTGTTACATTGTGGGGGGGGGGGGGCTACTTCTTTGTCTGGCTGCAAACACAAAAAAAGATGTAACTACTTACACAGAGATCAGGCAACTGTTGAGGTGATTATTTACCTTATATAGAATTACATACACAACGGTTGCAACTAAGGAGGTTGGGAGGGAGGTGGACTTGTGGAAAAAGGCATGGCAAGGTAGTGTTTTCATGTGTCATAACAAGAGACATTATACAGGCAGAGGTGGTTAGGGTGAAGTCAGAATGGTTCAATCTTTATCCTGAGCTGGAGGCGTGTAGAAATATACCGGTGGATTCTCTGGCAGAAAGGATTTCACGTTAGCGGACCATGGAGAAGGTGCAAAAAGGAGGGAGAGTATTTTTACCTGAACACACTCTTTGGGCTTGTCTACATATACACATGTGCAGCATGCTGGGGTGTGACTCTGCAGCGCACTAACTGGCCATGCCGATCCTGCTACTGCACACTAAAAGGTCTG
Source organism: Terrapene triunguis (assembly GCF_002925995.2). Classification (NCBI taxonomy): domain Eukaryota; kingdom Metazoa; phylum Chordata; order Testudines; family Emydidae; genus Terrapene; species Terrapene triunguis. Next base: position 23,135,391 of record NW_020664436.1, read on the forward strand.
TGGGCTCTTATGGAGCCTTTAGTGCGCAGTAGCAAGGTCCACATGACGAGTTAGCACACAGAAAGCATGTGCACTGTCGATTCACACTCCAGTTTGCCACACACTAAGTCTCTGTATGGACAAGCCCTATATCTTCCCACTCTAGTATTGGTGAGTGATATGGTGAGTGATAAGGTCTCTGAATCATTGCATCTACAGCTGCTATGAATAACTTCAGTGGGATTTTTTTTTCTTTTTTGTGGGAGGTGGGGAGAAGCAGTGGTTGTGTTATTCAATATGTCTTGAACCCAACAGTAATATCTACCCAGGAATTAAAATGATTAGCAAATATAATATACAGTCTCTGTGTGCACAGCTGTATGTGCACTGCTACCGCTGCATTTGCACAATATGTCACATGAAAGTTATTTTCCAAAGTGCAGGTGTGAGGGAAGCATCCAACCCACGCACAAATAAAATGTTCTCTTATTCAATGCTGTTCTTTTGTTTATTCGTTTTGATTTCTTTTTGGTGCTACCCTAATTTTTCATTTCTCTTTCTCATTTTAATTTAAGTTTGCCCCTTTATACTTTTAAGCTTGAAAAGTGTTAGAATTTTCATATTTACTAATAGAGCTGGTCAGAAAAATTGTATTTTTTTTCTTTTCAAATTTTTGTTTTGATGAAAATTGTCGGCTCTTTTAATAGATTCAAAGGCCAGAAGGGAAACATTGTAAGACTCTAGTCTGACCTCCTGTATAACATAGACCAGTGTTTCCCAAACTTGGGACGCCGCTTGTTCAGAGAAAGCCCCTGGCGGGCCGGGCTCGTTTGTTTACCTGCTGCGTCCACAGGTTCGGCCAATCGCGGCTCCCACCGGCCGCGGTTTGCTGCTCCAGGCCAATGGGAGCTGCTGAAAGCGGCACGGGCTGAGGGACGTACTGGCCGCTGCTTCCAGCAGCTCCCATTGGCCTGGAGTAGCAAACTGCGGCTGGTAAACAAACCGGCCCGGCCCGCCAGGGGCTTTCCCTACACAAGCGGCATCCCAAGTTTGGGAAACACTGACATAGACCATAGGACTTTCCCAAAATTATTCCTTTTGAACTAGAGCATGTATTTAAAAAAAATCCAGTCCTGATTTCAAAATTGTCAGTGATGGAGAATCCAACACAACCCCTTGGTAAATTGTTCCAGTGATTAATTATCCTCACTTTTACAAATTTGTACCTTAGTTATTTCCACAGCATGAATTTGTCTAGCTTCAACTTCCAACCACTGGATCTTGTTTTATCTTTGCACATTATCAAATATTTATTTTCCTTGTAGGTACCCCCAACACTTTTCCTCTGTTACGCTAAATAGATTGAGCTCCTTGAGTCTATCAGTATCAGGCATGTTTTCTAATCCTTTACTCATTCTCATGGCTTTTCTCTGAATCCTCTCCAATTTATCAACATCCTTCTTGAATTGTGGACACCAGAACTGGACACAGTATTCCAGCAGAGATTGTACCAGTGCCAAATACAGAAGCAAAATAACCTCTCTACTACTACTCAAATGTTCTCCTGTTTCTGCATCCAAGGATCACATTAACCCTTCTGGCCACTCAGAACTCGCATTCAGCTGTTTATCACCAAAATCACCAAATCTTTTTCAGAGTCACTGCTCCCCAGGATAGAGTCTCCCATCCTGTAAGTATGGCCTACATTCCTTACATTTACATTTGATGGTATAACACGCATTGTTTGCTTGAGCCCAGTTTATCAAATGATTTAGGTCGCTCTGTATCACTGACCTGTCCTCTTCATTATTAACATTATGTCATCTGCAAACTTTATGAGTGATGATTCTACATTTTTTCCAGGTCATTGTTAAAAATGTTAAATAGCATAGGTGCAAGATCCCTTGCAGAGCCCCACTAGAAATACACCCTCTCAATGACAATTCCTAGTTTACCATTACATTGTGAGACCTATTAGTTAACCAGTTTTAATCAATTTAACGTGTGCCATGTAAAATTTGTATCATTCTAGTTTTTTAATCAAAATCTCATGTGGTACCAAGTCAAATGCCTTACAGAAGTCTAAGTATATTACATCAGCACTATTACCTTTATCAACCAAACATGTAATCTCATCAAAACATATAACAGCTAAATAGCTGGCCCAAAGAGTTAATGATTAAAGCCACACAAGACACAAGGAGAATGAAACAAAAGGAAAAACAATAACCCCTCCTACCAGAACCAAATGTCTTCAAGTCTTGCTTGGTTGTTAAGTCCCACTGAGATCTAAAACACCACAAGTTTGAAGTTTAAGTTTCACCACATTTGAGTTATCTAAGCACAGCATTTCTGATCAGAACATATGGGAATTTTTCTTCCCACATTTGGAGAAATGAATAAAGAAGAAACACTCCATAGTATTATCTTCAAGTGTTATCCACCGTGGAGCTCATTTTAAGACCCCTGAACTGCTTAGTTCTCAAAAAAGAGTTCGCTAAAAACCCAGCCTTGAATCTTCCTTTCCCAGTGTTCTTCTCAGGCAGCTGCTTCCCAGTGTCTCCAGTTCATACTTATTACAGCTTCATGCATATGTGGACCCAGGGGACAATACTGCAACACCAAGAACTTCTCCAAAGTGGGGTGCGCAAGAGGATCCTTGGGGGTGCGCGGCAGTAGGAGCTTTTTTTTTTTTTTTGCGTTTCGTCAGTTTGGGTGGGAGTCCGAGTGGCTTTTTTTTTTTTTTTTTGCGTGCTTTGGCAAAAATGGTAGAGCTGGCGCGGCAGAGGGTGCATGCTCAACATTTTTTTTACTGATAGGGGTGCGCGATCAAAAAAGTTTGGAGACCACTGAACTAGATCATTTAGGATAACTTGTTTCAGACTCACTAGCCCTTCCAAAGCATTCAGTAATGCCTCTGAAGTCCTGCTTTGCAAATTCCCAGGAATGTCATCACATTCCAGATGAAGAATGACAATTATAAACTGTGGCATCTTTAAACTGTGAGGGCAAAACAAAGAACACAAATATGAACTACCGTGCCACCCAAATCTTTTCATTCCTGGAGATGCAGGATCTGTCTCATCTTTTCCATGAAGAACATAGGAAATCCATCATAGAGACTGACGGAACTAACTACTGATGAGGGTGAGGCAATCCAGATCAAGTCAAAGAACTCAAATGTATAGTGCTCACAGTGCTGTCACTGTGCAGAATTAAAACCTCTTGGCCTCGCTCATAGCTCCTGTGTCCACCTGCATCTAATGCTTGTACAGAAGATGCCCTGACACCTTTTTGCTAATCTAGGAGCCTACTGTTTGATTTCTGAAGATCACCATTAGACCAAGGAAGACATCTAGCACAAGCAGCAGCAATAAGGGTAAGCGAAGGACCAGAGTTGAACCCCTTCTCTTAGGGCACCCTGTCTGGAAGGGAAAGCCAATTACAACTCAGTACCGTAATGATATTCCAGAAATACACAGGATTCACTACTTCTAGGGCTCAGTCGAAATACAAAGGATTGGTGCTGATAGGTCAGTAAAGCTATCCAAATAGTTTTGCTGTTTAATATCATTACAACCAAAGCCATATTATAATTTATTGTAAATGGATTTATGATTATAATAATTTTAAGAGATAGGAAACCACTATCTTCTCCACTGAATAATATTGTTGTCTGATGAAACTTTAAAAAGTATGCATCTTAGTGGCACTAATCTGTTTCTTTGAAAGAATAACAGCATATCATTAATATCGTTATATAGTTTGATTTTAATTTGAGTAATAAAACACATGATCATTTGCTATATTAACCATAATAATAAAACAGGAACTGCAGTAGTGTGATTTTTATTTTCAAGTACAAGTTATGTTTCCATTTAAATGCTTTTAGAAGCATCCAGAAAAAAAGGCAAAAAAATCATTTTAGGTCAAGTGAGGACAACTTTGTTGTATTCATCTAGTTAATAAATAAGCTTTACATAGTTTTTCTCAGAACTAACAGCATAACGGTGTTGTATCTAGTTAACACTAATAGCTTTTATATGGGAATTAGGGAAAAAATCATCCTTGGCTAATCTTTTGATATTTTCTTCAGTTAAGATACCTACGCTAAGAATACTGATGATGAGTTTAAAAAGAAAGTGACATTTTCATGATATACCCATTCTGACTCAATACATCTCTAGAACTTGAAATTGCATTGAAATAAGGAATATTTAATTTTGTCTTTGATAAATTATAGCACACTGGTTCGTTTTGCAGCAGGCACTGTTGTTTTGGAACGCAGATGCAGACACAGACTGGCACATACAGGAAGTAATGTTAAGATAGTGATTCAAACAGACCAAGCCAAGAGTACTTAAAACTAAGACTGATTAATTTCAGAAAGGGCTACAGGGAAAATTTGTTTCCTTGTTTGTGATTTTTGAGTCTCATATGAAGGCATCCACTCATCTGGACAATACTGATCGACTAAACCCTCCCATTTTTACAGCAATGGAGACAATTTAGTCTGAATCTTTTTACTGTTGTTTAAGTTCAGACTCTGCCGGCTGGACTGGCTCTGCACTGAACCCTGCCCCGAGGAGATGACTTCCAAAACTGAAACTCCATAAGCTTGGTAGAAATATTACTTTGCTGTCCTCAATATTGTATACCAGGTACTCAGGTCAGCATTACAATGAGGAAGGGTCAGACAGGTAGTATGGCTATGCTACGTGCATCCTATTTCAAATGGCAGGATGTCTACCACCTTTAACTTAGATTTAATATTGTGTGAATTCTGGGATGGATTTAAGATGAGACTAGTACTAGTGTATACATTTCCCCATAGTACTGCAAAGGCCCTAGTTGAGATGGACAAGTTCTCTTCTCTGATGGTGTTTGGAGTCTCTGAGTCGGATGTTTTTGGGGGATTTCATTGTCTAGGTGGAAGACAATCCATCTATGACAGCTCAAGATCTCATGGTTTCCATTACAACCATGGAGCTATGCCAGGTGGTTTCTGACTCAATATATAATGCTGACCACACTCTGGATCATATTTTCTGGGTTGGGATTAGAAATTGGAGAGATGGAATTTACATCTTGGTAATAGACAGACCATGATCCAGTTAAAAGGAAGAAGTGCATCTCTATTTATGAGACAAGTGACCTATTTTATTGGTCTGTCCTATTTGGTTTCAGATGACTCCGGGGATAAATACTGATTTGATCATGCTATCAATAATCTGATGAGTGTTATAATCACCTTTTATCTTTGTTACCAGTTTCATCCTAACAGGTTGTCATAGTATACTGATAGACTGTTATAGATGGAACAAAAAGGAGGATGACTGACTTGAGGACCTGTGTAGAGGGGAGACCCCTGGAAGGCATGGAGGGGGAAAGGTACATGACAACCTATGATAAGCATGGTTGGGTGTCCCTGAAATTCATATGCATTCGGCTAACCTGTGGTGATTTTACCAGCTCTTCTTGTGACCAGTCTGTAAAACTGTGCGAAGTCTGGAATGCAAGATTTTTTTTATAAAACCAACAGGGATACTGAGACAGGCCAAAATAAGGAGAATTCCTAGATTTGGGGACACAGTCATCTTTACCGTTTATCTTCTCCTAGTATTTAGCCAGCCATCCCTTCAATAGCAATTTTCTCTGTGGCAGACCAACAATAGCTGCAAACTGGGGAATTACAATGTATCAAGGTGATATAAATGTATATGGCTAAAAATACCGTAAACTTTTCTTGATGAAACCTTAGCAACTGAAGTGCATACTGTCTGCAGGGGGGGATTTATAGAAATCCGTTGAACGGGACAGTGTCCCACTTCTGACAGAAAATAGGGGTCAAAATGGAAAATTAGTAGGATAAAGCCATTGTACAGAGTAGTACAAAGAAGCACCAGGATAGGAGAAGGGAGGGAAGGGAAGAAGTTTGATCAGGCCAATCAAGAGGGTGAAAATTAGTGGGCTTAAACCAAAGGCAGAAATTGGGGGAGAGCAGGGCAAGAAAAGATGTGGCTAGCAGGGGAGAATGGAGTTGGATATGAAAGAAACTGAAATGGACCGGAGGAAGCTGGGTATCTGATGAATGGGGAGAGAAGCAGCTGTGAAAAGGAATGACGCAGCTTAAATTCTGCAGCCCCATTCACTGTACTGCCCAGACTGATAGGAGCAGGAGTATGGGATTGTGTACTCAGTATTCTCAAACTATATTATTTCTCAGGTGAAAAGGGGATGCTGCATTTTAACTTTTGGACAACACTACTACACCTTTATGGCAGGAAGACTGAAATCCTCAGACATAAGGGATATTCTGTACCTTGGGTTTAACATTGCTGACAGCAAACAGAGTTAAAAAAAAATAGAAAAGATGGTCTGCATGAAGCGGTTTTATTAGAAAGAGCTGGATGCTCATTCCAAGTATGACATTACCTAGTTTAAAAAATAAATTCAAAGTCAGTGTCATAATAAATAAAATAATTTAATTTTCAGTGAGTGGTTTCAGAACAAACCCTTTAGTCCAGATACACTAAAATAATTTAGATCTTTCTTGATGCATTACAGAAATCCAATAAATGTAGTTTTGTACCATTACGTGTTTATTACAAGAATGAAGAAAATAGAGAGGTAAACAAAACAAGAATGAAGGGAATATCAATGTTAGCATGCAATGTCTCTAAGATTTGTCAGTGTGCACAAAACCCTTCTGTACTGCATTTTAAACAATACATTTATTTTTATTAGCAATCAGACAAATAGAATTGTTGCGACTACTCAAAGTACAGGGATGTGGTACAATTATTAACCCATAACTCTACACTTATTTCTCAATTTTGTAATTCTCTGTACTCTAATTGGCTGATGGAAGTCTGATTAGTATAATGATCTCGTTTATTTCTCTGTAACTGTACATTATGTAAATTACTCTTCTCTACGTTTTTCTTCCTATTAGCTAATGTGATCTATCAATTAAGGTTCTCAACATATACCCCATCACTGTAATAGGTGAGCACTTCACAAAATGAAATTGGACCAGAAAGAGCCCAAACAACAGACCAAAAATGTCTCTTCTCCCTCGAAAGTTGCTGAACACTTTTTAAAATGTATGCATGCAATCACTTCATCTTTTCCTCCTAACTTGTTCTTGTTGCCATTGCTGTTACTGTTGCTGAGGGAAGTCCAAGCTAAAGAAGTTGGTTTTGACACTGAGTCTTGGCCATTCTCATTTCCTCTGGAACACAATTCCATAATTTTCATCCAGTTATAATAATTATGGGAATCCCTCCACTCTATGTGATTACTGTCTTTAAACATCCATTCCAAGCATGGTTGCAGCATCTTCTATTTTTGAGGTTCAGTGATTACCATAAATTAAGAAATAATGCTGCATTTTAAATGTTGTATTTATCGCTCATCTTTTGTGTTGGTGCACAAGAATTCTCCCATTCTCTATTTAATAATCATACTTATACAGTCACTGATGTATCGTGAAGAAAACAGAAGAATGAAGAAATGTATGTGAACATATCTGGGGATGCCCATAGAAATGCTTCATTTACTGAACCATTCTCTACCCAGTTATTCCAGCCAAGACATTAAAAAGAGATGTCAGAAAAGGAATTACTTTTAGTAGGGAGTAAAGGTGAAAACAATGCTGTCCTCAACAGATATGGAAGAGCTGAGGGAGAGATTTAAAAGACTGAGGTTACAGGTGGTGATAGAGAGAGGTCAAAAGGTGGTAAGGTCAGAAGCTGTGGCTTCCACACCTGATGTGGGCATAGATGGCGAGTTGAGGGAAAAAGCCAAATCAGAGCACAGTAGTGATGTACTGAAATGTACGGTTCAACCTAATAACTTGAGGGTATGCTCTCTGTTAATTCAGTAATAACATCACCTTGCGTAATAAATTCCTTGGCTTCTGGCCTGAGTTTATTTAGTTCAGGATAGAGTTATTACTTCAAAAATAGAAAGCACTCTCCATTTTTCATTTAATTACAAAGATATCTGATAATGACACCCCAAAAAACTAAGCATCAAATGTTACCATTTGGTAAAAAGAGTTTACCAATGAACATGTCACTGGGATTTTTTTCTTTATTTCTAGTTTCTTTAATTTTAAGATTCTTATTCACTATTATTAAGGCATGCAGTGATTATTAAGTATCAAATGTAAATAAAATCATAAGGACTGGGTGAACCAAATGAATATTCATAGTAAAACTGGTGATTTGATATAGTACTTAAAAACAGAGAGGGAATTTTAATTAGGTAAAACTGACAGTGATGAACAACAGACAAAAAATACAGATTCCTGCTGTGGACATGGATTCTGCTTAACTAATCAATGGAATCAAATGCATAAAAACACTTCATGCGAGGGCTGCACAGAAATTTCCTGAGAGACTACATACATAAGATTTCCCTTAACATAAGGAGAAACAGAAAAAAAGTTAATAGCCTATATTATGATTCTTTATTTCATTGTCATTTTGGTGGGTAAGGATAACCCTTTGTTTAAGCTAATGTGAAGTTCTAATCCCCAAAGGGAGCAGTGACAAACAAATGCTTCATCTGTTCTTTTCCCTTGTCTTGTTCTAGTTAACTAAAGGTGATATCTCAAAGGCATCAAAGACTGTGGTTATTATAGCAGCAAATTGTAAGAGGCTAAAAATAAACAGAATAAGTTTGCTGCAGAATGCTGACAGCAGCCCAAATTTGGAGATTATATAATGAGCTGCTGCAAAATGTCACCGCAAGGAAGTTTTTCAGACAATATAAATATCCTGAAAATTGAAATAAAGGGGGGAGCAGGATGATTCATTCAGCATATCATGTGTGAAAGAAATGGCCTGGATTTGTTCCATAAATGATAACTGAAATCCTGTGAGAGCCAGGCAGGATTTAAAAAAAAAAAAACAAAATAAATAAATAAAAACAACCCAACAACAACAAAAAACCCACCACCACTGCCATTCTGATGGAAGCAGAATTAAGGATAAAAGTAAAGGCATACGAAAGAAAACATAAGCCAGTGACTTCCATGAAAACAAACAATGATAAAATGAACTAAAATTTCCTTGGCACATGTTTTATTAGATTTTATTCAGATATGATGGGTACAAATATATTTGTACCCAACTGCAACATGCTTTAATGTTAATAATTCAGTTCTTAACACACACACACACACACACACACACACACACACCCCCCCCAAAAAACTGTCCCCGAGATATTTGAGAAGGTAACTTCATCTAAAAATATACAATCTGGAATAACAACAAAAAATACTACATTCAAAAACAAACAAACTACAGTGCACAGGTTGATATGGTTGTTTTAAAAAATTAAATGTGAGCAGATTGATGAATATGCCCATTATGAATGATGGCAAAGTAGATGCATACTCATCAAATGCTACTGGCTCTTCTGAACTGACTGATCATTACAAGATGCACTAGAGAATATACTGATAATTGTTTAAAGAAACAGGAAAACATCATTTAGTCATGATCTCGTTCTTAGATTATTTCTTATTTCTTATTATTATTAAAGGTTGATTTAAACATACATGCCTATGACAACCATACATTAAGTACAGGAATTTAGGACTAGTAATCACAGTGACCCAAATTCTTTCCTCAGTTATGCCAGTGGGACCCCACTGAAGATAGAATTTGGCCCAATAAATCTTGCAATGCAAATAAAAAAAGTCATCTTCCATAACTAAGTTAAGATTACATATTCCGTTAAGCATCGAAATCTTTTTAGAAACAGGTCTGCTATAAATCAGTGGTGGTGGTGGTGGTTGTTACTCCTAAGGATATTTGCGTAAATTCTGAATCTTTGTTTCTTGTGGAGTTTATCAATCTTTGCTGCTTATCCCTATTTGAAGTCATCATCCTCAGCTTGTGATGACACAGTAATTTCCATAGCAACTTCTGACAATATTACAAACAGAGGATGATAGTTTCAGCAAGGGAATAAGTATCAGAGTTCAATGAACTCCATAAGAAACAAAGAACTGCTTTCCTGCAAAGACCCCTGATAGGATGAGGGAAATATAGAAATTACAGTATAATTGCTATTGTATAAATAAAATGGTCTCCACAGATCATATTTTTCAACATTTTCCAGGAGATATCTGAGTATTTTTTAAAATGCTGAAATTGTTTCTACAGCATTTATTCCTGTTACTGAGATGGATCAGCTGGCATCAAAGAAAAATTGCTAGCAGTCCTGCAATGGAAAAATGAAATACTGTTTACAGCATCTAAAGAAAATAAAGGATGATCCAATTGGGAGAGATCACATTCACAGGTGCGACTCACCTGAACACCAAAAGTCATATGATGAATCAATGTAGTGAAAATGCAGAGACCCAAATGATTTTATTTTATAAAGAGCCTTACACAAAGTTTCTCCTATTGTGTATTTTTAAGGCAGCTTCTATTTTTCATGCCCAGCTTAGACTCTTTGCTATTTCCCTAAATGTCTGATCTAAATTCCTCATGTTAAATACCCATTGTGTGTTAAAGCATGCCACTGTTGGAGAAAGAACCTCAGTGACAGTATTTTTGCATTCATGATGTGTGCCACTCTACATAAATCAGACAAGAAACAATTCAAGACACGAGTGACCTATGCAGACAGATTTTTGATTTGTGTAGCATAAAGAACTACAGTTTGTCTCTTTAGGAACACTAACAAATCATTGTGTATCTATTCAAATGTTACAGTGACAACAGAGAGAGGGAGAGAGAAAAGTCATTACATGGTAGTTTCTGCCTCCTTGTTATCCTTTTCAGATTTGGAAGACTTCTGGATGACAAAGGCAACAGCTCATATTCAAATAAAAAAAAAAAAAAAGTAAATATTACTTTAACCATTTCCCCCCTCCATTACTGCTGGGTGGGGCCTGACTTCCTGATTGCACGCACTGGAGAACGAGGGAAATATCTGTTTTACTTTTGTAGCTATAATGTACACCTCACTTTACCTGTTTGATACAATCCTGCCTGACTGCATAGAGTTAAACCAAAGGAGGCTATTAGAAGGGGTAGCAATCAGGAAACAAAACAATGTTAGAAATGACACATGGGTAAACATCTTCAAGGGAGTAAAGATTGTAGTAAAGTGGTCAGCATGGGGTTAACTGGGTTACCCAGAATATTAGGAGATGGAGTCATGCTCCACTCTTCCCTACTTCCTGTTTGTAAGTGGGAGATTTCCCCCTACTCAGGTTGCTGTGATACAGTTTAATAAAGCAGCAAGTTCTCCAGCTTTCAGTCCTGTGAGCTAAGTGTTATTTTTGTCACACTGAGTGGTCCCTTTACAAAGCAAATAACAGTGGCTGGGCCATTACTAATTGGGAAGATGCTATTTTCCAGTCACAGTTACACAACTGATTTGCCAAGGTTGAAAGCCTAGAGATCAAAAAGAGTTTAAAAGACCCCCTAAAGAAGGGACAGTCAGGACTGAGCAGCCAGCAGCAGCAGCAGCTGGAGATGAGACTTGGACAGAGAGAACATGCAACAGCAGGGCAGTCTGCTTCTCAGAGACAGAGGTAACTGGGCTGAATGAAACTTACCAAACTTGCAAGGTAAGATTAAGGTTTAGGTAAGGGGAAATATGCATACAGACCTTTATTACTTTACCCCCTTTGCTCTGTGTGCTTTGTACTTTTGTATAAATAAATAAAAGATACTTTGTTTTGAAGAAGCTGGTTTTGGATTACTTTAATCAACTGCTGATCACAGTTCCCTGGTGGAAAAGGACTTACAGATGCCAAACACAGTTGGCCCTGTCATGTTAACTAGGGTTACCATATTCAAACATTTAAAAAAGAGGACACTCCACGGGGCCCGGTCCTGCCCCCAGCCCCGCCCCAACTCCGCCCCTTCCCTGCCCTGGCCCCACCCAACTCCGCCTATTCCCCACCCCCATTCCAACCCTTTCCCCAAAGTCCCTGCCCCAACTCTGCCCCCTCCTTTGAGTACCCCACATTCCCCCTCCTCCCTCCCGCTCTGATCTTGGTTGGGGGTTGCTAAGTGCTTCCCTGCTCCCCACTCACCCTGCAGCCCCTGCACCCCCCCCCCGCCCCTGCAGCCTCTGTGCCC